>NW_027260996.1:0-300000 GCF_045791955.1 Oncorhynchus clarkii lewisi
ACTCATCGCCTATCGAATACGCAGTGGGATATGGGTCATTTTGCACTTCCTAAGGCTTCCACTAGATGTCAGAACCTTGTCTGATGCTTCTACTGTGAAGTGGGGCCGAATGAGAGGGGATTGAGTAAGGTCTACCATGACCTGAACATGTGCTGACCATGCGCGTTCATGTGAGAGTGAGCTCTGTTCTATCGCATTTCTGAAGACAAAGGAATTCTCCCGGTTGGAACATTATTGAAGATTTATGTTAAAAACATCCTAAAGATTTATTCAATACATCGTTTGACATGTTTCTACTGACTGTAATGGAACTTTTTGGCATTTCGTGTGCTTTTAGTGAATGCGCTTCATGACTTTGGATTTGTTTACCAAACGCGCTAACAAAGGTAGCTATTTGGACATAAATGATGGACATTACCGAACAAATCAAACATTTATTGTGCAACTGGGATTCCTGGGAGTGCATTCTGATGAAGATCATCAAAGGTAAGTGAATATTTATAATGTTATTTCTGACTTCTGTTGACTGCACAATATGGCAAATATATTTTTGTCTTGATTGGGCTCTGAGCGCCGACCTCAGATTATGCATGGTTTGCTTTTTCCGTAAAGATTTTTTGAAATCTGACACAGCGGTTGCATTAATTAATAAGGAGAAGTGGATCTAAAATTCCATGAATAACACTTGATATTTGATCAACGTTTATTATGAGTATTTCTGGAGATTGATGTGGCTCTCTGCAAAATCACTGGATGTTTTTTAGAACTACTGAACAACGCATCAATGTTTACTGAGTTTTTTTTATATAAATATGAACTTTACCGAACAAAACATACATGTATTGTGTAACATGAAGTCCTATGAGTGTCATCTGATGAAGATCATCAAAGGTTAGTGATTCATTTTATCTCTATTTCTGCTTTTTCTGACTCCTGTCTTTGGCTGGAAAAATGGCTGTGTTTTTCTGTGATTTGGCGGTGACCTAACATAATCGTTTGTGGTGCTTTCGCTGTAAAGCCTTTTTGAAATCGGACACTGTGGTGGG
Source organism: Oncorhynchus clarkii lewisi (assembly GCF_045791955.1). NCBI lineage: Eukaryota > Metazoa > Chordata > Actinopteri > Salmoniformes > Salmonidae > Oncorhynchus > Oncorhynchus clarkii. Next base: position 1,047 of record NW_027260996.1, read on the forward strand.
ATTAACAACACGATTACCTTTAAATGGTATAAAATACTTGTATGTTTGAGGAATTTTAATTATGAGATTTCTGTTATTTGAATTTGGTGCCCTGCACTTTCACTGGCTGTTGTCATACCGATCCCGTTAACGGGATTGCAGCCATAAGAAGCCATTTTGCCACAACTTTGGAAGTATGCTTGGGGTGAACGTCCATTTGCGAACAAGCTTTAACTTCCTGGCTGATGTCTTGAGATGTTGCTTCAATATATCCCCATAATTTTCCTACATCATGACGCCATCTATTTTGTGAAGTGCACCAGTCCCTCCTGCAGCAAAGCACCCCCACAACATGATGCTGCCACCCCCGGTCTTCACAGTTGGGATGGTGTTCCTTGGCTTGCAAGTCCTCCCCCTTTTTCCTGCAAACAAAACAATGGTCATTATTAAACAGCTCTATTTTTGTTTCTTCAAACCAAAGGACATTTCTCCAAAAAGTACAATCTTTGTCCCCATGTGCAGTTGCAAAATGTAGTCTGGCTTTTTTTATGGCGGTTTTGGAGCAGTGGCTTCTTCCTTGCTGAGCGGCCTTTCAGGTTATATCGATATAAGACTTGTTTTATTGTGGATATAGATACTTTTGTACCTGTTTTCTTCAACATCTTCAAAAGGTCCTTTGCTGTTGTCCAGGATTTGATTTGCACTTTCTCACCTAAGTACATTCATCTCTAGGAGACAGAACGCATCTCCTTCCTGAGCTGTATGACGGCTGCGTGGTTCCATGGTGTTTACACTTGCATACTGTTGATTGTACAAATTTACATGGTACCTTCAGGCATTTGTAAATTGCTCCCAAGAATGAATCAGACTTGTGGAGGTCCATCATTTTTTTCTGAGGTCTTGGCTGATTTCATTTGATTTCCCCATGATGTCAAGCAAAGAGGCACTGATTTTGAAGTTAGGCCTTGAAATACATCCGCTAAAACTATAGTTTGTTCACAAAAAAAATGTGGAGTGGTTAGAAAACAAGTTTTAATGACTCCAACCAAAGTGTTTGTAAGATTCCGACTTCAACTGTAAATTAAATATATCATTATTAAATGTTGATATTTAGTTACCGGTTGACTGGGGTGCTGGCAGTGGAAGTCGGCGTTGAGGTCTGGGCCCAGGATGTCTCGATCGGGGACCCAGCACCTCTTCCGGGCCATAACCCTCCCAGTCAACCAGATCCTGATAGCGTTGTCAGGGGTCCGGTGGCGTTTCACTTGTTGGCTATAGTGGTCTTCAACAGAGCGGCCCGGGCTCTCTTCCAGGTAGGGCGGCAGCGGAAAATCTGGGCACAGGGATTGCTGACTTCCTCTTGCTCGGGGCAGAGACTGATATCCCAAGGTAGACTCGAAGGACGAAAGACCTGGTCTGAGACCGGGAGTCCGTGGATCCAGAAAAAGTGCTGCACCATAAGCTGGGCCGTCTCCTTGGCAGAGGGTAGTTTGGGGAGAGCAATGAAGTGGGCGGCTTTGGAAAAGCAGTCGACCACAATCAGGATGGCACTGTTGCCCTCAAACGGGGCCTAGAGCCATGACGAAATCCAGGGATATATGGGTCCAGGGATGGTGAGGGACAGGCATTGGTATGGAGAAGACCAGCCGGAGATTGCAGAGGAGTTTTGTTCTGTGCGCAGACCGTGCAGGCAGCGACAAACGTGAAAAGATCTGGAACCATAGCAGGCCACCAAAAGCGATGTCGCACGAAGGCCGGGGTTCGATGAGAGCCCAGGTGACAGGCAAGCCTGGAGGAATGAGCCCACTCCAGGTCCACGGTGCGGACAGCGTTGGGCACAAACACTGGTTATCTGGGCCCCTCCCAGGGTTTGGCTGGGACCGCTGCTTCTCCCAGACTTGTTTCCCTATACCCCAGCTGAGTGCCATCGCCAGGCACGGGGTGGGAAGGATGGTCTTGGGCTTCGGGGTGATAAAGGTGGGGTTACAGTGGCGAGAAAGGGCATTCGGATTGACGTTCTTGGACCCCGGCCGGTAGGAGAGGGAAAAGTTGAACCGGGTAAACAGCACATCACTTGCCTGATGTTGAGGTGCTTGGTGGTGCGGAGATACTCCAGGTTTTTGTGGTCGGCCCACACAATGAACGGATGATGAACGGACATCAGAATTATGAAATAATACATGAAATCATGTAGTAACCAAAAAAGTGTATCACAAATAAAAATATATTTTAGATTCTTCAAAGTAGCCTCCCCTTGCCTTGATGACAGCTTGGCACACTCTTGGCATTCTCTCAACCAGCTTCATGAGGAATGCTTTTCCAATAGTCTTGAAGGAATTCCCACACATGCTGAACACTTGTTGGCTGCTATTCCTTCACGCTGCGGTCCAACACATCCCAAACCATCTCAATTGGGTTGAGGTCAGGTGATTGTGGAGGCCAGGTCATCTGATGCAGTTGAGCAAAAGGACTTGAGTTCGTGTATGATTTTATGATCACACCACGTCTCATTAATCATAAGGCATACACCCCGCCCTTCTTCTTACCAGAGAGATGTTTGTCTCTGTCAGCGCGATGCGTGAAGAAACCAGGTGGCTGTACCGACTCCTATAGCGTGTCTCGAGTGAGCCACGTTTCTGTGAAACAAAGAACGTTACAATCTCTGTTGTCTCTCTGGAAGGCAACCCCTGCTCGGATTTCGTCAACCTTGTTGTCAAGAGACTGGACATTGGCAAATAGTAAACTTGGGAGCGGTGCACGATGTGCCCGTCTACGGAGCCTGACCAGAAGACCTCTTCTTCTGCCCCTCATGCAGCGCCGTTGTTTTGGGTTACCGGCTGAGGTCCGATCCATTGTCCTGGGTGGTGGACCAAACAGACCAACCAGAGGATCCACTTCGGGAAAGTCGTATTCCTGGTCATAATGTTGGTATGTTGACGTTGCTCTTATATCCGATATTTCCTCCCGGCTGAATGTAATAAAACTTAAGCTTCCTGGGGTAACAGTGTAAGAAATAATACATAAAAAAATCAAAATTCTGCATAGTTTCCTGAGAACGTGAAGCCAGGTGGCCATCTCTGTCGGCGCCAGGCACAACTCCAACCCCATCATTAAGTTTGCCGATGGCACAACAGTGATCACGTTGTCGTGGTGCCAGGACAGCAACCTCTCCCTCAGCATGATCAAGGCGAATGAGTTGATTTTGGACTACAGGAAAAGGAAGACTGAGCACGCCACCATTCTCGTGGGCGGGGCAGTAGTGGAGCAGGTTGAGAGCTTCAAGTTCCTTGGTGTCCAAAAAAACAACAAACTAACAAGTTCCAAGCTCACCAAGACAGTCATGAAGAGGGCATGAGCAAACCTATTCTCCCTCAGGAAACTGAAAAGACTTGTCATGGGTCCTCAGATCCTCAAAAGCTTCTACAGCTGCACCATCGAGAGCATCCAGACTGGTTGCATCACTGCCTGCTACGGCAACTGCTCAACCTCCGACCGCAAGGCACTACAGAGGGTAGTGTGTACGGCCCAGTACATCACTGGGAACAAGCTTCCTGCAATCCAGGACCTCTATACCAGGAGGTGTTAGAGGAAGGCCCCCCAAAAATTGTCAAAGACTCCAGCCACCCTAGTCATAGACTGTTCTCTCTGCTACCGCACGATAAGCAGTACCGGAGCGTCAAGTCTAGATTCAAGAGGCTTGTAAACAACTTCTACCACCAATCCATAAGACTATTGAACATCTAATCAAATGGCTACCCAGACAACTTGCATTGCCCCCCCCCCATCTCTTTCACACTGCTGCTACTCTCTGTTATTATCTATGCATAGTCACTTTAATAACTCTACCTACATGTACATATTACCTCGACTAACCAGTGCCCCCGCACATTGACCCTATACCGGTACCCCTTGTATATAGCCTCGCTATTGTTATTTCACTGCTGCTATTTAATTTTTAGTTACTTTTATTTATTATTTAACTGCATTGTTGGTTAGGGCTTGTAAGTAAGAATTTCACTGTAAGGTGTTGTATTCGGCGCATGTGACAAATAAAATTGTATTTAATTTGAGAGAGAGAGAGCTAGAGAGAGAGAAACACAGAGAGAGAGACAGTCTGGACCAAAAACAAGAAAGTGGTAAAAGAGGGAGAAAGAGTTAAAAGGCAAGAATGAATCCCTCCCATTTTAACCTTTATTTAACTGGGCAAGTCAGTTAATAACAAATTCTTATTTTCAATGATGGCCTAGGAACAGTGGGTTAACTGCCTGTTCAGGGGCAGAACGACAGATTTGTACCTTGTCAGCTCGGGGATTTGAACTTGCAACCTTCCAACACTCTAACCACAAGGCTACCCTGCCGCCCCATCCCAGTTGGCAGCCTACTTCCAATTAGTGCATTACTTCTGACAAAGGCGTCCCGCGCTCCATCCCTGTCTCCAACCCTAACTCCCTCCCTCCGTAGCTTCCGCCCTCCATCCCTCCTTCCAATTTAATGACACCATCATAGCTGGACCTGCCCATTGATTTGAAGGATAAATACACTGAAATAAAATAGTTGTTATAATTATTGTTTTTATTTATATAAAAAATATATATGGACATGCATTTTATTTTTTCTCATAAAAGAAGACAGACAGACAGGGAGCAGCTTAATATGTATGTATTTAATCTCTTCAACCCAACAATATCTACATTGTAACTTTCAAGCACAATCACCATCTACCATTTCAAAAGAAAACACATGTAAATGTTTGGTGCCAGTCTGTTTCTGAATTAGCCAGTGGAATGGTCTCTCTGCCAATAAATATCACGCTAAAGTTGAAACAGAAAGACACCAGGTCTATTTACAAACAAGTATATTATGGCCAGAATTCAGTACAAAACCATGTTATATCACGCTTGACCTTTCAAGGCATGTAAATGTGCAGCATTTACCTTGAATGCCATCTCTGCGAACTCCATTGCCTTTAAAAGCTGCATTGTCTACTATTGCAATCAGATTTAATGCCAGCCTGTATATCAACATTTCAATGATACATGTGGACGATTTAGGAAGTTCTTGGGCTGGTTTACATTCTATAGTATGTGGGTACATACATCACAGACCCAATATTATCAGAACAAAACATGGGGAAATCAAACCATCACTTTCTACTGATTACATAGGAAATACATTCAAACATTATTACTTGGGAAACAAAATCAGTAATATAGAACATTTTTAAAGCACTAATTGGTTGAAGAGATTTAGACTTTTTGTCTTAGAGACCTCCGATACAGGGCAGCTTCCCAACCCTGTGGAGGTAGAGGAGGGGCTGCACAAACCCAGAGATTAAGACGATGCCATAAGAAATGGCCATGCCTGTAAAAAAGTTAATGTAGGGAATGTATTTATGAGTCAGAACCATCACTACCACTGGGAGTTGAGACACAGTAGCATACACCAGGATTATCAAAATAATCTTAAAGGCCTTCATCTTAATGCTGTTTGTCCCCTCCCTGTCCCCATCTCCCGGCCCTGGACGTTTCAGAGCCCAGAGAACTGAGAGGCAACAGAATGACATCAGCATAAAATAGACCAGTGACTGGACAAGGCCAGAGTAGAATGACACTGGTGTAAGATTCTCAAACAAAGAGAGACAGCAGGACCCAAGCACCATCAGCCAGACAACACTACAACACCCCACCCTGTATCTCAGGGGTTTGTACTTCAGGAAGACCACAGGATGGACCACCGCCAGGTAGCGCTCTAAACAGATACAGCACTGGAACAGGGGACGACCAGAGAAAATTAACCCAAAAGAAAATGCTGCAACTTTGTGGACAAGATCAGACTGGACATGTTTGTCTGACTGGAGTTCAGCTATGCGGACGGCATTAAAGAGACAGAAGAGGGTCTCAGACACGGTCAGGTTGAGAGCAAAGAACTCTGAGGCCATCGTCCCTCCCGCTCCGGTCAATATCAGCCACAGGATGTAGACATTGGTGGGGAGACCCAGGATGATGTTGATTGCATAGGAAGCAGTTAACATGGGGACAAAATGTGCCACTTGAACACCCTGTACACCCGGATCAATGAGGGAGATGGGAGGAGATGTGGATGAATCATTGACTGTAGATAAGTTCATGTCAACTGTAATGTGTGAAAATTCTTGAGAACTGTAAGAAAGGAGACAAGAGAGAGAGAGGTACAGAGGGAGAGAGAGAGGTAGAGAGAGATAAAGTGACAGAACGCGGGAGGGAGGGTAAAGAGAGAAGGAGGGGGAGAGAGAGACGAGAAAGGGAGGGGGAGAGAAGGAAAGTTATACAAGCAGCAGGATCATGCAAAGTATTTATCTCGCTATAATTGCAGACTTAACTCATCTTATATATGCACAAGGCAATAGGATCTTAGATATTACTCTGCTGAAGCCTTTGGTTTACCCTGGTTGAAAAATACATGTAAAACTCTGAGTTCCATCAACTAGGTGTGCAGCATTTTTAGAATCACAATGAATCACTCAAAGATCCCGAGGAAGCTAATTAAGAGAAACTGTTACAATCCTTTGTCGATAAAAAATGCACTACACATGATCACTTTGTAAACATGAAATATCATAACGTGTCCATATATTTTCAAAATTGCCAATATTCAGATTAAAATATGTTATTTTCTACATCTTGTGTTTTTGTTCAAAAGCTACATCAATCTAAATTTTAATTCAAATGAAAAAATTATTTATCTCACCTGTAGCCTATTGATGCTGTGTCTCTGTTCTCTGAAGTGTGGTGTATTGTGTCTCTCACAGATGCTGGACCTGATAACTTGATACTAAATATTCACATCTCTACCCTTTCCTGCCTTGCCACAACTGAGTGTCATGTCATCTCAATCTTGTATTGTAAACCATTGTGCATCCAAAATGGCACCCTAATCCCTATAAAGTGAACTATTTCTGACCAGAGACCTACGGGTCCTGAACAAAATTAGTGTACTATACTATGTGTGTATAGGGTACAATTTTAGACGTCGAGCACAGCACAGAAAAGCGGTGTCATATTGTAGGCAAATAAGTTCAAATGATTTGTTAAGCTTGTTTTAGTTTGTCCCTCCCTGCTGCTCGCAACAATCTTAGTTCCCCAGAAGGGTAGGTATGGCTGATTTAAGATTAAATGGTCAACCCTGTTACTTAAAATATATATATAAAATATATATAAAAATTGAACATGTGATCTTTATGATGGAATGATCAAATTAGGGTAAATATTTGTTTTTAAAAATTGCACTAACTAAAATGAAATATATTAATTCATCTTCCTCAGAGACACCTGATAGAGGGCATGGTTCGCTTAACTTCTTGTTAATCCAGCCGCCGTGTCAGATTTCAAAAAGGCTTTACGGCGAAAATAAACCATGCGATTTTTGAGGCCAGTGCCCCATCATACAAATTCTTGACAAACATATTTCAACCAGGGAGGTGTGGCACGAACGTCAGAAATAGCGATATAAAACGTACCTTTCCTTTGATTATCTTCTTCTGTTGGCAATCCAAAAGGTCTCAGTTACATCACAAATGGTCATTTTGTTCGATAATGACTTCTTTATATCCATAAAAACTCAGTTTAGCAGGTGCGCTTCAGTCAATAATTCCCTACGTCAAAATGCATACAAAATGAATCCCAAAAAGTTACTAATACATTTTTCCAAACAAGTCAAACAACGTTTATAACCAAACCTTAGATATCCTAATACGCAAATAAACAATACAATTTAAGACGGAGAATCGTTCTTGTCTTTACCGGAGATAAACAAGAAAGAACGCACTTTCCTCCACGCACTTGGAAACATTAAGGCCAAAATGGGAGCCACCTAGAAAAACTACAATTTCTGGCTAATTTTTCAAAAACCAGCCTGAAACTCTTTCTAAAGACTGTTGACATCTAGTGGAAGCCCTAGGAAGTGCAATTTGGGAGGACTTGGGCTTATAATTTTAGTACTAGCCATTGAAAATAGTGGTAAACTGATTTTCTTTGGGGGGGGATTGGTTTGTCCTCGGGGTTTCGCCTGTCATGTCAGTTCTGTTATACTCACAGACATAATTTTAACAGTTTTAGAAACTTTAGAGTGCTTTCTTTCCAAATCTACCAATTACATGCATATCCTAGTTTCTGGGCTTGACAGTTTACTTTGTGCACGCTTTTCATTCGGACGTGAAAATACTGCCCCCTAGCCCAAAGAGGTTTTAACTTTGACTTGAGCCCTTTGACTCAAACTGACTTGATACCCTCCCCAAACTGACTTGATACCCTCCCCAAGCCCAAATATTAAAAATGTTATTAAAAAAGTGTGCAGCGCATCAACTCTTCATTTAACAGATTATAGTTTGAATCGGACAGCAGCCAATCAAATTGTGCCAGCTGAGACAAAGTTGTGCGTGACAGTGCAGAGGAATTTCGGTCGGTGAATTCAGTCAGAGCCCTTGGAGAGATGATACCCAAAATTATTAATTTCGGACATAAAGACTATGCTGGAGTCAACAAAAAAAATAATTGCAACTTGCAAAACATGCGGGAAGAAAATTAGACAGAGATGCAACAACTTGCAACTTTGTTCGACATTTGAAGCTGCACAAAGAAAGGTAAGTCGTGGCTAATATAGCCGACAGCTATATATAACTTTGCTTGTGACGCATGTAGGCTAACGTGACATTATGTCAATGAGCCTCCACACAGTCAGTCAGTGCGGGAACGTGATCATTGCACCAAGATTGAGCTACAACTGCTAGGCAGTCGGTAACCTAAATCCTGCCTGATGTTACTGCTGTTCCTAGAACCATTGATATACGTTAGCCTACTGTAACCACACACAGAGAGTGTGTGTGTGTTGTGTGTTAAGGTTGGACGATTGTGTACAAGCCTACATCGCCCGATAGCGCCCCATAGTGATCCTCGATAGTTGATCGCTATGGGGGGTTCTTCTCATGGCTACCCATGTATTTCCATGGAAATGTAATGTTTATTTGGAAAGTAATAAATATATATATATATTTTAAAGCATTCATGATTTGCGTAAATGTAATATACTAACCATTACTCTTGTAAAAAATATAAAATGGTATTACATTTGGTGACGAGCACATTATGACTTGTTTAGGACTCTAAACTCAAAGTTTAGGACTTGAGACTTGACTCGGACTTGCCTGTCTTAACTTGGGTCTTGAACTGGCACTTGAGTGCTAAGACTTGAGACTTACTTGTGACTTGTAACTTGGTCCCACCTCTGGAGATCGCAATGAATCATTCCAGGCGACTACCTCATTAATCTTATTGAGAGAATGCCAAGAGTGTGCAAAGCTGTGATCAAGGCAAAGGGTGGCTGCTTGAAGAAACTAAAATACAAAATATATATTTTTTGGTTAAAAAAAAATTCTTTACTACATAATTCCATATGTGTTATTTCATAGTTGAAAAGTCTTATTATTCTACAATGTATAAAATAGTCAAGATAAAGAAAAACCCTTGAATGAGTAGGTGTGTCCAAACCTTTGACAGGTACTGTATATAAAACTACTTTATTTAACTTTTATTTAAGCAGGGAGTCATGCTGAGTGTCACGCCCTGGCCTTAGTATTCTGTGTTTTCGTTATTATTTTGGTTAGGCCAGGGTGTGACATGGGGATTTATGTGGTTTGTTTTGTCTGGGGTTGTTTGTAGTTATGGGATTGTGGTTAGAGTAGTACTCTAGGTAAGTCTATGGTTGCCTAGAGTGGTTCTCAATCAGAGGCAGGTGTTTATCGTTGTCTCTGATTGGGAACCATATTTAGACAGCCATATTCTTTAGGTCTCTTGTGGGTGGTTGTTCCTGTCTTTGTGTTTGTGGCACAAGATAGGACTGTATTTGTTTTTTCACGTTTCATGTTTTGTAGCTTGTTGTATTTTCATCTTTATTAAAGATGTACAAAACTAACCACGCTGCATTTTGGTCCGCCTCTTCTTCAACAGAAGAAAGCCGTTACACTGAGACTGAGATCTATTTTGTAGATGACACTTGCATGAACACATTACTAAACAATAATTACACTATTCATATCTATATACACATCAATTACATAATTCACCCGTGGAATCAGGTGGTAGACCTACTGGACTAAATAAAGCCTATTTTCTAGCCTATATTATCTCTTAGAGACCTCTGATACAGGACAGTTTCTCAGCCCTGTAGAGGTAGAGGAGGCGCTTCACCAACCCAGTAATCACATTGATGGTGAATTCCTTAAGGCTAACAAGAACAATCCAACGTTCAAATAACCTTTTAAAGGTATAGTTAGTTACCTGATACGGAAGACAGTTCACCACCATAGACAACATGATAAGCAAAATGATCTTGAAGGCCCTCATCTTCATGTTATTTGTCCCCTCCCTCTCCCCCTCCCCTGGCCCGGGACGTTTCAGAGCCCTGAGAACTGAGAGGCAGCAGAATAGCTTCAACAAAAACAACACCAGAAACTCACCCCAGTAAACATGAAATATAAAATGTATTTCACTCCCACACATAAAGAAGAGACAGGACCCAAGCACCATCAGCCAGACAACACCACAACACCCCACCCTGTATCTCAGGGTGGACCACTGCCTGGTAGCGCTCCACACAGATACAGCACTAGAACAGAGGACAGCCTGTCATTAGAAAACCATAAGAAAATACCATGATGTACGAGACAACGATTATGGGGTGGTTTAGCCAGACAAAAGACAAAATAGAAAACAGGCAGAAGAGGTTCTCAGAAACAGCCAGGTTGAGAGCGAAGAACTCTGAAGTCATTGTCCCTCCCGCTTCGGTCAGTTTCAGCCACAGGACGTAGATATTGGTGGGGAGAACCAGGATAAAGTTGATTGCATAGCAAGCAATGCTGAATAATTGGTCTTGGGACAAATAGGCAGAAAAAAGATATACAGGCAGGGAAGAGTTTGCAACTGAGGTTGAGTTATTCATCCCTTCACTTGGTGCAGTTCTGATGTGTGATGGAAGCTGAGAGAGAGATAGAGAGGGAGGAAGAGACAGAGCGAAACTGAGAAAAACACAGAGAGTGAGTATGACTGATGGAGCTCTTCTCTCTACTGGAAGTATGTGTCTGTTAAAATAACGTAGTGCTGGTTCATTTACAACAGATACAACATAACACGGTCAAAACATATGGAATGGAGGAGGTACTTCCAAACCTTATTCAATGAGAATGCACAACTTAGTTTTTTCCCTATTAAAAAACAATTTCCATTTGGTGAGTCCTGATACAAGTCAGGTCTATTTGGCCCAGCCAGTACACCTGTGAGTCACAAACAGGTGCAGCAGGTCATTACACCTATGCAAAAGATTGTGTTTGTCAGGACCTAATGGCCATACACAGCCTATGATTGATTGAGGAGGTTTTGTTAGTGACTGCATCTAGGGACAGGAGACATTCTAGCAATGTGACGTGGCCGTAAAAAAACACAACAAAAACAACAAACAGTTTAGGAAGTGTATATTCAACCAGGCAGATCCAAAGTGCACGATTAGGCACATGGATTGAAATGATTTAAATGTAGGACTAAGGTTAGGTATACGGGGATGGGTGTAACATGAGGGATTAGCTTTTGGGCTAAGGTTTGGTTTGGGTTTATGGTTAGCGTAAGGGTTAATGTAACGTTTAGGGAGATTGGTGTAACGTAAGGGGTTAACTTTAGGGCTAAGGATAAGGTTATTTTTGGATTTAAGGATAGTTTAAGGGTTAAGATAAAAAAAATTGCCAGTCATATACAGTATATTCGCTACCTATAGTTTTGTTATCTCTTCATTCCGCATACTGTTAAGCTGTGTACAGTACACATGGGGATTTGTCTTGTTCTTTATCTTCGGCGCTTAATGGGACAGTGTAAGAATCTGGCCATTAAGTACTTTATTTAGTCATATGAACTCATGAATACCAATTTTATGTCTGTACCTCCAGGAAGGAGAAAATTGCTACGAGTGTTATCCGTTCCTTTAGAGCTCCGATAATTTTGCTCACACTAGTTAGCATTGGCTCACAAAACTTCCTTTAACTTCCTTCATAGTGGATGCAGAGACATAAAAACGGTATCCAGGAGTTCAATTGACTCTGGGAAAGAAGAAAAATGTCGCAATATCCCTTTAAATATTAATTAACATATACAAAGGAGCGACCTTTGTATATGTTATAAAACCTGTTTTTACTTTGTCATTATGGGGTATTGTGTGTAGATTGACCTAGAAAAGGTTTTATTTAATCCATTTTAGAATAAGGCTGTAACGTAACAAAATGTGGAAAATGTCACGGGGTCTGTATACTTTCCGAATGTACTGTAGGGTGCCATTTTCGATACAGACCAGAGCACTGACAAGAGGAGGGTCTGCCCCCCTGTCTGCCTTCCTGACATACAAATAGCCATTTGGCTATTGGGGGGGTGGGCATTCTATATTTTGTGTTCTATGTTGCTTTATTTCTATGTTTTGGCCTGGTATGGTTCTCAATCAGGGACAGATGTCTGTCGTTGTCTCTGATTGGGAACCATACTTAGGTAGCCCTTCCCCTCCTTTCGAAGTGGGTACTGACTTTTGTTAGTGACACTATAGCCATGTAAGCTTCACGGTTGTTTCTTCGTTTGTTGTTTTGTTGGCAACATTTCAAATAAAAGAAAATGAACGCTCACCACGCTGCACCTTGGTCCACTTCTTTCAACGGCCGTGACAGCCATTTATCCAACGCTTGTATCGGAGGCGACTCACAGTCATGCGTGGTGTCAGCCAAAGTATGTCTTATCGTCCCATCTCACTACTAGATACAGACACAAAGGTGAACGCTGAAGCAAGAAGATTGATATGTAATCTTTCCAGATAAGAGGGAAAGAATCAAACCCAGGAGTGCACAATTATGGATTTCCTGCTTATTCCCTCCTGATTACGATTATACATAAACCTGAATGAATCTTGAATAATGATGAATGAGAACTATGCACAAATATCATACCCCCCAACAAAACTGTTAACCTCACCCTGCTATTGTAATAGTGAGAGATTAGCATGTCTTGGAGGTATGATATTTGTTTATTATTTATTTGATTTAACTTTTATTTAAGCAGGGAGTCATGCTGAGACTACAAGCTATGTTGCAGTTGAGTCCTGCATGAACACGTCAATAAACAACAATTATTCTATGCATATCTACTGTATTAAACACCTAAATTACTCAATTCACCCTTGGATTCAGGTGGAAGACCTACTGGAGAAAACTACCTTCAACTTTAAACTTAAGGATTTGTAAAAATCTCAATCTACCCCTTTAAAGTACAGTACAGTTCCCATAGAAATATAGTAACTAGAACCGTCATCCCCACTCAATTCAATGGTCTGTGATGGGTGGACCGGTGGCCATCTTGAGTGTACCCAATTCTATTTCTGTGCCACCTATCCCTCACTGGCCCCTGAGGCTGCAGGGTAGTTTCCTACTCCTGTGTAGGTAGAAGAGGCCCTGCATCAACCCACAGAACACCAGGAGTAACATGTTGAGAGCATAGAGAAGCAGAACACTTTGAATGCAATGGAGTCGTACAGAACGTAAATGACCTTTGTGGGAAGGTTGTTGATCAACATCATGGCCATGACGACGGAGACGATTGTGAATGTGTAACAGTATAACTTTAGACCGTCCCCTCGCCCATACCCGGGCGCGAACCAGGGACCCTCTGCACACATCAACAACAGTCACCCACGAAGCATCGTTACCCATCGCTCCACAAAAGCCACAGCCCTTGCAGAGCAAGGGAAAACTATACTACTTCAAGGTCTCAGAGCGAGTGACGTCACCGACTGAAACACTATTAGCGCGCACCACCGCTAACTAAGCTAGCGTTTCACATCCATTACAAATGCTCTCTTCTTCATGGCATTTTATCTACGTAATTGTTCAATTATGTTTTATGGTTGGTTACTGATGTGTTACAACCATTCATATCACATATGTTCAACAGCATGTTTAAATGTTTTCATTTTCATTCCTAATGACAATGCTGCTCTGAACAGTGATTTAAATGGATTGATTCTGTGGTTTAGGTTTTGTTTAGTTCGTTTGTTTGAAGGTAAAAGCAGTGAAGTCCAAAATGGCACCCTATTCCCTATACAGTTCACTGTTGTTAACCAGAGCACTTTGGACCCTGGACAAAAGTAGCGCACTAAATAGGGAATAGGGTGCCATGCAGGACACATACAAGGTCATCCTTGCTCCAAATGTGTTTTGATTAGACAGTCAAAGCGGCTGAGCTACAAGGAGAAACAAACATGACCAGTGGCTCAGGCTGCTGATGCAAATGACTGGAGCTTTGATGTAAAACTCTGTGTCAGAGGTCAAGAGATAATTTAGTTAAATGTAGACTTTGAGAATCTTCTTGTATTGAAAGCGCGATATGGATTAAAAATATTATTATTAAATTTTGCTTATTCCATTATGTATAATCAATACATGTATTATTATATTTATTTTTTAAATCGACTAAGAATTCCCTTTTACTGAAATCAACTGTTGCAGTGAAGCAGTGAGTCATTGAAATATATATATTTTAAATAGCTTCTGTATATAAAAGATGTTAACAGGAAGTTAGCCGGTTTAGCACAGTGGCTTGCTGTGCTATGGCTGGGGGGAAGCTAATGGTTCATGCCTGAGTTGAACATGGAAATCAGTACATTTCCCTTGTTGCACAAGGAGGCCGATGGGAAACCACACTGCTGAATTATCTGTATTCAAATCAGAAGGATGCTGCATAAGTAGGTAAACATCTGGGTAAAAGTTAACAGTGGAATTGTTCTACTTTTAAATAATCAAACACTGGCTTCAATTACAAAAAGTAGACCGATTGAAAAAAAATAGTTTATGTTCACTGGTTTTTATTTTAATTTCTCTCTCGGGTCACCTCTTCCATACCATGGGAAAAGATCTCTCTAAAAGAGACAGAACAAGAGGGAGGGGAGAAGAGAAGAGAAGAGAGAGGGAGGGGGAAGAGAGGGAAGAGAGAGAAGAGAGAGGGGGGGGAAGAGGGAGGGGAGAGAGAGAAGAGGGGGGGGGAAGAGAGGAGAGAGGGAGGGGAGAGAGAAGGAGGGAGGGGGAAGAGAGGAGAGAGGGGGAAGAGAGGAGAGAGAAGGAGAGAGGGGAAGAGAGGAGAGAGGGGGAAGAGAGTAGAGAGGGGGAAGAGAGGAGAGAGGGAGGGGAGAGAGAAGGAGGGAGGGGGAAGAGAGGAGAGAGGGAGGAGAGAGAGAAGAGAGAGGGAGGGATGGAAGGAAGGAGGGGGAAGAGAAGAGAAATGGAGGGGGAAGAGAGGAGAGAGGTAGGGGAGAGAGAAGGAGGGAGGGGGAAGAGAAAGGGAGTGGAAAGAGAGGAGAGAGGTAGGGGAGAGAGAAGGAGGGAGGGGGAAGAGAAAGGGAGTGGAAAGAGAGGAGAGAGGTAGGAGAGAGAGAAGGAGGGAGGGGGAAGAGAGGAGAGAGGGAGGGGGAAGAGAGAGGTAGGGGAGAAGAGAAGGATTGTTATAAAAGCAACAGATCATGCAAAGTATTTCTGGACCCATCTACAAAAAAAAACAAAAAAACAAGAGAGTGGAAAATTAGGGGGTAATAACATGAATATTAGGGTGTTTAATACATTCATTATAAATATCATGGTGTCTATGATGGTGACCTCACTCTCTATGATTGTAATTATGTCTTTCTAAAATGTCCTTGATCAGGTTGTGTTGTTTTGTCACTATCCATTTCTTTCTCCATCATTGTGATCTGTGGATAGTGCAGCCTCTCCTCTACCTCCACAGGGCCGGTGCATTGTCCTCTATCAGCCGCACCTCTACATCCACAGGGCTGGGATATTGTCCTGTATCAGCCCCACCTCTTCCTCCACAGGGCTGGGACACTGTTCTGTATCAAAGGTCTCTGAGGAAAAGGTGACTGAGTAGTTCCATGAATAGATTGCTTTTTGTATAGTGTAATTTTATTTAAAAAATAGTTTATTTCATCTAATTTTAACATTCCGTCAAAAACAACACGTTCAAACATGATAAAAAAACAACATGTTTTCCAATTGCCAGAGATTAAATTAAGACAAATTACTATAAAATGTTACAGTTAAAGTAACAGTTGACTGTAACATTTTATCTTAACCCTTGTGTGGTGTTCGGGTCTGTGGGACCCATTTCCAATGTTTACTAAAAGAAAAATGATACAATTAATGATTTTTTCAACCTGAGACTCATTCATCTTGGCTCATTTTCTGTGAACATGTAAAAGAACACATTTTCATTGAGTGCACACTGTGCACCCTCCTACACATTTATATTACATATGTTGTGTTAAGGTCCACTGGACCCGAGGGTAATACAAGTGTGGAATAGTGTGTGTGTAGGTGAAAACAAATCAAAAGGAAACAAAATGTTAACTGTGTGCCTGTCTGTCTCCCTGCATCTCTCCTGCTTTTCTCAACTCTTTACCATTTGTAGTTTGTGAAACTATCCACAATATTTCCAGGATTATTTGCTTCGATACCAGAGACACCAGACCAGCTTGTCGGCAGAGAGACAAGCCAGCAGCAATCAGGTCAGTGTGGGACAAGTGGGTGGACCTCCTTCCCCTGTTACCCTGGACCCAAAGTTACTGTTGATGAGCAGCTTACGCCATTTAGGGGCCACTGCCCCTTCAGGCAGTGCATACAATCTAAACCAGCAAAATATGGATGCTGCTTTATCATATACTGTACGTGGAACTTGCAAGTTTATATGGGGATGCCACATGGAGGACCCTCTGAGAAGAACCATGGGATGATGGTTGTCCTGGATGTGACACAGGGACTCGGTGGCCACACATCACATGCAATAACAATAAGCTGGGAAAGGAGCTCCTCATGAAGAAGCTGACAATTGTAGGAGCAGTTTGAAAAAACAAGCCTGAGCCACAGCCTACAATGCTCTTGTCTTCTGGATGGCGTTGAAAACAGATTGGAACAGAAGGAAGCTCCAGAAGAGACGTTTCTTTCTTGAGGAGATGGACAAAGCATCAATAAGACCTCAAGAGGCAACATATCCCAAGGATCCCAGCTTCTGCAGCCATCGTGAGGAGGATTCAGGAGGAGAATGCTGGTGCCCCATCCGCCCGACCCACAGATCCAACAACTCCAATACCGGAAGTAAGTGTTAGTGATGTTGTTGCATGTGTATGTGTCTGTCTCTCCTACCTTGACCTGCTGTAACAATAAATGTGAGTGAGATGTTAGTAAAATTCCTGAAATAAGTGTTTTCATCATTCCAGATTGCAGCCGGCAGCAACAACAAGAAGCACTGCAATGTGTGTGGACCCAAGAAGGACAGGAAGACACAGTACACATGCATGAAGTGCAATAAATTAATTTGTAACACACACACACAGTTAAACTCATGTGGTGTGTCCTTGGCGTTAATTTGTGTTCAATGTGGCTCATTTATCATTTACATAAAAACTGGATGTGAAATGTGTTCAGTTCAAGAAAAACAAAACAATAGTGATAACTTTGTTTCATTTATATTTGATCAAGATACACATGATTTATTCCACCTATTTCTTGACTATAATTTATTTTTGTCTTCAAAAATCACATTTTATTTGAAAATAAATGTATAAATGTGACCTCGCAGAGGTGAATGGCAAATGTTAACCACGTATTCTGTCTATACTGCTTGAAATTGTTATGTGCCTATTCATCCCCTTGGCGTTTTTCCTATGTTGTTGCATTACAACCTGTAATTTAAATGGATTTTGTTTGAGTCAGAGTAAACACGCTTTTTGCATGTCAGGTCGAAGGCAATCTGATACAGCACACAGGTGTGTAGGAAGGAAGGCAGAGGGCAGACCCTCCTTTTGTCAGTGCTCTACACTACACAATCAAAAGTATCTGAAACCTGCTTGTCGAACATCTCATTCCAAAATCATGGATATTAATATAGAGTTGGTTCCCCCTTTGCTGCTTTAACAGTCTCCACTCTTCTGGAAAGGCTTTCCTAGATGTTGGGACATTGCTGCGGGGAATTGCTTCCAATCAGCCACAAGAACATTAGTGTGGTCGGGCATAGATGTTGGGCAATTAGGCCTGGTTTGAAGTCGGTGTCTAGGTGTTTAGTCGGTGTCTAGGTGTTTAGTGTACAGGGGTATTGTCATGCTGAAAACAGGAAAGGGCTTTCTGTAAACTGTTGCCACAAAGTTGGAAGCACAGAATTGCCTAGAATGTCATTGTATTCTGTAGCGTTGAGATTTCCTTTCACTGGAACAAAGGGGGCCTAACCCGAACCATGAAAAACAGCCCAAGAACATTCTTCCACAAACACCAAAACTTTGCAATTGGCACTATGCATTGGGGCAGGTAGTGTTCTCCTGGCATCCGCCAAACCCAGATTTGTCCGTTGGTGTGCCATTTGGTGAAGCCTGATTCATCACTGCAGAGAAAACGTTTTGACTGCTCCAGAGTCCAATGGCAGTGAGCTTTACACCACTCCAACTTAACTGAAGTCACATGCACCATGATCAGTTTCAATCTGGTTTCTAGCCCACATTCATCCATTGATGACAGAATAGCATATTTAAACTTCAGGTTCATTATGTTACTCATTTTTGCTTACAGTAGCCAGAGTAACACACGAGTGGTCATGTGCTGAATGCATGGGCAGCACTGACATTCTTGGAAACAGTGCAATTTGGATAAAATGTTGCACCTCTTGAATTTTGAGAGTTATTTGAAAAAGGTATGTGTCATAGAACTGCATAACATGCTCTTTCAGATATTATATAGAATTTTACCTGCATGTGACTCCGGAGGAGGATTTGATAAAGCGATGCTCCTTTCCCTGCATCTTTCAACTGCAATATAATCCCATCTCTTCATGAACAATTTGACAACTAATAGGCAACTAATAGTCTCACCGTCAAACACCATCCCTACTGTGAAGCATACTGGTAGCAGCATCATGCTATGGGGATGCTTTTCAGCGTCAGGGACTGGGAGACCGATAAGGATAGAGTGAAACATGAATTAAATCAAATACAGACAAGTACTTGATGAGAACCGGCATCAGACTGCAAATGACTTGGGCAAAGATATACGCTCCAACAGCCCATTGACACCAAGCATACAGCCTAAGCAAGGCTGAAATAGCTTCAGAAAAAGAATGTGAAAGTCCCTGAGCCGCCCTGTCAAAGCCCAGACAATCCAGTTGAGAATCCATAGAGAGAGTTGAAGATTGCTGTTCTCTGCCGCACCCCATCTAACTAAACAGAGTTTGAGAAAATCTGCAAGGAAGAATGGGAGAAAATCCTCCAAAACAGATGTGCAAAGCTGATACAGACATATACAAGAAGCTCATGTATAATAGATAAAGTTGAAATCGGAAGTTTACATACACCTTAGCCAAATACATTTAAACTCAGTTTATCAGAATTCTTGACATTTAATCTGAGTAAAAATTCCTTGGCTTAGGTCAGTTAGGATCACCACTTTATTTTAAGAATGTGAAATGTCAGAATAATAGTAGAGAGAATGATTTATTTCCACTTTATTTTCTTTCATCACATTCCCAGTGGGTCAGAAGTTTACATACACTCAATTAGAATTTGGTAGCATTGCCTTCAAATTGTTTAACTTGGGTCAAACGTTTTGGGGAGCCTTCCACAAGCTTTCCACAATAGGTTGGGTGAATGTTGGCCCATTCCTCCTGACAGAGCTGGTGTAACTGAATCAGATTTGTAGGCCTCCTTGCTCGCACACACGTTTTCAGTTCTGCCAACAAATGTTCTATAGGATTGAGGTCAGTGATTTGTGTGGCCACCTTGACTTTGTTGTCCTTAAGCCATTTTGCCACAACTTTGGAGGTATGCTTGGGGTCATTGTTCATTTGGAAGACCCATTTGGAAGCAAGCTTTATCATTTTTTGGAAGCTGATTAAACAGCATGGTTATTACACAGGTGCACCTTGTGCTGTGGCCAATAAAATGCCACTCTAAAATGTGCAGTTTTGCAACACTACACAATGCTACATTTGTCTCAAGTTTTGAGGGAGCGTGCAATTGGCATTCTGACGGCAGGCATGTCGACCAGAGCTGTTGCAAGATAGTTGAATATTAATTTCTCTACCATAAGCCGCCTCTAACATTGTTTTAGAGAATTTGTCAGTACATCCAACCGGCCTCACAAACGCAGACCACGTGTGTTGTGTCATGTCGGCTAGTGGTTTGCTGATGTCAATGTTTTGAACAGAGTGCCCCATTATGGCGATGAGGTTATGATATGGTCAGGCATAAGCTACGGACCACAAATACAATGCATTTTATCGATGCAAATTTGAATACACAGAAATACCTTGATAAGATCCTAAATCCCATTATGAGGCCCCTTTATTTTAAGGTATCTGTGACCAACAGATGCATGTCTGCAGCCCAGTCATGTGAAATCCATATATGAGGACCTAATGAATTTATTTAAATTGACTGATTTCCTTATATAAACTGTAACTCAGTAAATTGTTAGATATTGTTGAACGTTGCATTTATATTTATGTTCAGTATAATTTCGATCCGGGTTTTACGTCCATGTTACATGGTTAGAAAATCTCCTGTCCCTAGCTACTGTGAAGGTGCGGTCACTTACAAAACCTCCTCAATCAATCATAGACTGTGCATTGCCATTAGGTCCTGGCAAACAAAATCATTTGCATAGGTGTAATGACCTGCTGCACCTGTTTGTGACTCACAGGTGTACAAGCTGGGCGCCATAGACCTGGCTTGAGTTCAGGAGTCATCAAATGTGAAATGTTTTGATTGGGTTTAAAAATGAATATGATAATTCTCATTGGATACGGTTAGGAAGCACCTCCTCCATTTCCATCCATTTTGCCCCTGTTAAAGTTGTGTCTGTAGTGTATGACCCACCATTCTGTTCTTGACAGACATACTTTCCTGGAAAGAGAAGAGCTCCATCAGTCAAGGTTAGAAATGGTTGTTTTTTCTCCTAAAAAAATCAAAATGATTGCAGTAGTCACTTCTGACTTTCTTGGGGGGGTCAGGGGACGGAGTTTCCCATGTAAAAAAAGTATTAGAATGTCCTTCGATTTCAAAGAAAATTCTGGAATTCTGAATTTCTGAAAATAATTGTATGGGATGTAGGTTAGATAGTACTATAGTACTAAACTGTAATTGTAATAATCCACATTTACATCTAAATTATATGATTGTCTGTTCATATGTTTCTTTGAATGCATTAATCTATCGCTCCCTCTGTCTATGTGTCTTTCACTTTGTCTTTCTCTCTCTCTGTCTTGCTCCGTCTCTCTCCCTCTATCAGCTTCCATTACACATCAGAACTGGCCCAACTGAAAATATGAATACTTCAACCTCATCTGCAAACTCTTCCCTGCCTACATATCAATTTGCTGCTTTCTTTTCCAAAGATCAATCAATCAGCACTGCTTCCTATGCAATCAACTTCATCCTGGGCCTCCCCACCAATATCTACATCCTGTGGATGATAGTGACTGAAGTGGAAGGGAGGATGGTCTCAGAATTCTTCACTTTCAACCTGGCCTTGTCTGAGGTCCTCTTTTGCCTGTCAGCAGTCTTGTATTTTATCTGGCTACACCACCCCACCATCTTTATTTTGTACATGTTGGTATTTTCTTACGGTTTTCTAATGACAGGCCGTCCCCTGTTCCAGTGCTGTATCTGTGTGGAGCGCTACCTGGCGGTGGTCCACCCTGTTGTCTACCTGAAGTACAAACCCCTGAGATACAGGGTGGGGTGTTGTGGTGTTGTGTGGCTGATGGTGCTTGTGTCCTGACTTTTCTTTATGCTTGGGAATAAAGTCACTTTTATATTTCATGTTTACTGGGGTGAGTTTCTGATATTGTTTTTGTTGAAGCTATTCTGCTGCCTCTCAGTCCTCAGGGCTCTGAAACGTCCCGGGCCAGGGGAAGGGGAGGGGACAAATAACATGAAGATGAAGGCATTTAAGATTATGTTAATGATCATGATGGCTATGATGGTGAATTATCTTCCTTTTGAGATAAATATACCTTTAAAAGTTTGTTTGAACGTTAAAGAGTTTTTGTTTGCATTAAGGATTTGTTTCATTACCAATGTGATTACTGGGTTGGTGCAGCCCTTCCTTTACCTCCACAGGTTGGGGAAAATGTCCTGTATCAGAATTCTCTAAGAGATAATAGAGGCTTGTTATATAAGTATTCATACACATAGCTCATATAAACAAAGACATTCCGTCGTAAGAACACATACACCCAGCCACAAGACTGACCCCCTCTATTGGTCGAATGCTCAGGATAAGGCTCTGCTGTGCACCAATGGGGCTTCTGCTCTGGCTAGAGCAAGGCCCGCCTCCAACCCTCCGACCAGTCAAGAAGACCGAAACGACAAGACTCCACCTACTTTATTCTATGTATAAAAATTAATGTAACCGTAGTATAAGGTCTCTTTTTCACCTGGCTCCTTGCCGAGTTATGTGAACTAGGTCCGTGCACGTAAAACTGCGGGACAAGATATCTCTGACTCATTAAAACTGTCTTTTGTTACAACTGAAATCCACTCTGTCCAGCGTCCGTGATTTGGTCTCAACTCTCCAGTATTTAAACACTAACAGGCTATATAATAGGCTTTATGAAGTCCTGTGGTTCTACCACCTGATTCCAAAGTTGAATTGTGTAAATACCTGTAGAAATGCGTTGTGTAACTGTTTTTTACTGAATTGTTCATGCCGGGCTCATCTGCAAAAGAGATAGTGGTCTCAGCATGAATCCCTGCGTAAAAAAAGGTTAAAAAAAAAAGAATAATTGTTAACTAGTTACAATATGTTTGCAGCTGACAGACAATGTTTTGATTGGATATGAGTTATATGTGGTGATGATGTATGGAAAAATATGTATATTTCAATCCCGTCTCACTAGAGTGAAATAATATATTTTTTATGTTATTTTTAGTTCTAGAACTATACATTACATTCATATCTGTATTTATTAGTGAAATGGGGCGATAAGGCCCACATTGTACAAGGCTTTTAAAGTGTGTATATTACACTTGGTGTTTTTATTCTTTGGAACTTTAATACATGAGTGTGATGAACTACACATGTATCCTTCTGTTACTTGTTGTAAAGAAGAGAAAACATCCAAACCTCATTACTATACTACTATAACACGTGAGGAGGCTACAGCCAACTGTGACCAAATGTCAGAAGATACTGTCGTTAACCTCTGCAGATACATTTTGATGTCTTTACAATTCCGTGTCGACCTTCAAGCCATTTTATACTGTGCAACTTGATAAATCCTTTCCATTTCTTCTAGCATGTCATACCAACAAAATGTATATATTGTTTGGCTAGCATGAAGAGAGGAGACACCAATCACCAGTTATCTATTTCAGGTTAAATAATAGAAAACTAAAATCAGCAAGCATATTTCCCTACAGGAATCTAGTTTGACAGCCCTGCTCTAAGGTGGCGTAGTCTGTGGCACACCATGAATGACAACAGCCTTGAACACAGGACCTTACAATTGTTAACCCAACACCTTAGCTGTTACAGTACGCCAAGAGATATGAATATAATTTTGAGGTCGCTATAGGAGGTGGGTTAAGGTCGCTATAGGTGGTGGGTTAAGGTCGCTATAGGTGGTGGTTTAAGGTCGCTATAGGAGGTGGGTTAAGGTCGCTATAGGTGGTGGGTTAAGGTCGATATAGCTGGTGGGTTAAGGTCGCTATAGGTGGTGGGTTAAGGTCGCTATAGGTGGTGGTTTAAGGTCGCTATAGGTGGTGGGTTAAGGTCGCTATAGGTGGTGGGTTAAGGTCGCTGGTGGGTTAAGGTCGCTATAGGTGGTGGGTTAAGGTCGCTATAGGTGGTGGGTTAAGGTCGCTATAGGTGGTGGGTTAAGGTCAACCTCCCTGGACACAAACAACCTTCCTGGACATGAACAACCTCCCTGGTCACTTAGAGATAAGGTTTCTGGAGCCTCCCTCAGCAAAATAAATGTACGCAGCGCCCCCACCCCTGACCATTCTGTAGCAACTCTCTCTTGCTGTTTCCAAATCATAACTAAAACATCTTAGAAATTATCCAACCCAAATTTAAAATAACAGTCATTAGTGCTTACTTTGAGTATAGGACTCAAATTCCAGCTTCTCAATTTAGCACACATCATCCCTGATAGAATGTACATAGAACCTTTTTATTGCTGGTAATTACTCTTCTCATGACAGCCCTCCCTTTCCCTGTTTTTCTGTCACGAGTGGCCTCGTAATGAAAGATCAGTATCTCAATCTGGTGAAAGTTGTATCGAAACAAAAATACAAAATTTAATCAGCAATATATGTATCACAATCCATTTGAAGTAACTGTCCTCTCTTATTAATATATATTTTATCTTCTATATGCAGACTGACCACAGTACCTCTGTATATTTACCCAAAAACCAGGACCACAGGGAACTGGTCATTTCGAACACATGATTTAAAAACAACATTTTGAAACAAAAATGAGCTAATTCGAATAACTAATCAACATAGAATTACAACTCTTTATAAGTCCCTATGGAAATAATATATCAAAGTAATAGTACAATTTTAATAGAGACGGGTGTTTCTCATTCATTTTATAATTAAATCCCACTTGGTTCCGATCATTTCTAGTGAGATTGATAAGGCCTCACCAGAATGTCAGGATACAGGGCATTCAACACCATTAAAATACTTCCTCTTCCATTTCTTCCCCTGTCCTTCGGAACCCATTTCACAACCGTAGTATCTCATCCTTCTGCATACCCAATTTAAAACTGAATTGAAAAGGCCCCATCCAAAATACACCCCACAGTATCAAGACCACTAATGCACATTTGTAACCAGTAAATGTTGTGTGCGTGCTGGTGAACCGTAGGTCCAGAACACACATGAATTGGCCTCACTGGCTTAAATCAGCACACATTCATTCACACATAGGTGTTCCTTTTGTCCAGGTGGGAAAGGGCAGTATGGAGTGAAATAAAGATTGCTGTGGATCTGTTGTGGTGATATGCAAAATGGAGTGGGTCTAGGGTTTCTGGGATAATGGTGCTGATGTGAGCCATGACCCGCCTTTCAAAGCACTTAATGGCTACAGACGTGAGTGCTACTGGTCTGTAGTCATTTACACAGGTTACCTTAGTGTTCTAAGGCACAGGCACCATGGTGGTCTGCTTAACCTTTTGCGTGCAGGGGGCAGTATTTTAGTATTTGGCTAAAGAACGTACCCATTTGAAACTGTCGATTTCTCAGCCCCAGAAACTAGATTATGCGTATAATTGTCAGATTAGGATGGAAAACACTCTAAAGTTTCCAAAACTGTCAAAATATTGTCTGTGAGTATAACAGAACTGATATTGCAGGCAAAAGCCTAAGAAAAATCCAATCAGGAATTGACTCATGTTTTGAGACCGTTGTGTTCCTATGCACATCTATTGGCCACTGAAAGGGATATAAAACCAGATTCCTTTTTCTACATATTCCCTAAAGTGTCTACAGCATTGTGACGTAGTTTCACGCCTTTATGTTGAACAATGAGCGTAAACGACTACATTTCGTAAGTGACCTGTGGAAAATCCAATCAAGGAAGTGCCTCTTATTTTGAAAACTCTCTGTTCCTATGCATGCCTATCCTCCATTTAAAGGGATATCAACCAGATTCCTTTTTCTATGGCTTCCCTAAGGTGTCAACAGTCTTTAGACATAGTTTGACTTTTATTTTGAAAAATGAGCGCGAAAGATCACATTGCGTAAGTGGATAGGTGGGGGCTTTCAGAGTGAGTTTGCGCAACAGAGTAAAGCGGCCATTGTTTCTCCCTGTCCTATTGAAAAACCTACACTCCCCGTTGATATATTATTGAATATATATTTTAGAAACAACCTGAGGATTGATTATAAAAAAACGTTTGACATGTTTCTGTGGACATTATGGATATTATTTTGAATTTGTCTGCGTTGTCGTGACCGCTCTTTCCTGTGGATTTCTTAACATAATGCGACAAACAAACAGAGGTATTTTGGATATAAAAATAATATTTATGGAACAAAAGGAACATTTGTTGTGTAACTGGGAGTCTCGAGAGTGAAAACATCCAAAGATCATCAAAGGTAAGCGATTAATTTGATTGATTTTCTGATTTTCGTGACCAAGCTACTTTGATGCTAGGTGTTCATAATGTTTTGTCTAGTGATCGATAAACTCATACAAACGCTTGGATTGCTTTCGTTGTAAAGCATATTTTCAAAATCTGAGACGACAGGTGGATTAACAAAAGGCTAGGCTGTGTTTTGCAATATTGCACTTGTGATTTCATGAATATGAATATTTTCTAGTAATATTATTTGACTGTGGCGCTATGCTATTCAGCGTTGCTGATGACAATTATCCCGGATCTGGTATGGGTGGTTCAGAGAGGTTAATCCTCAGGTGACCTAAAATGTAATTCAACTATAATATTTCATACGGAAAGAAGTATGTTCAATAGAAAAGCAAAATTAGCAGGTCCAAATGTGGGTTACCAAACTCAGTATTCTTCTTCGTTTGGGAAGAAACAAGCCTGAAACCTTGATCAAAGACTGTTGACATCTAGTGGAAGCCAAAGTAATTGCATTATGGGAGCTGGAATTGCTTATATGCTCCATCGCTTTCCATTGTAAGAGCATGGGATCCAAAAAAAAAGAAAACATTCCAGGTGGTTTTTCTTTGGATTTTATCCTACCATATCAATTGTATTATAGTCTTAAACATTATTTTAGTGTTTTCTGTCCAATGGTACCAATTATATGCCTATCCTGGCTGGGCCTGAGTAACAGGCAGTTTACTTTGGGCACATCAGTCAGGCGGAAATTCAGAAAAATAGACCCTAGCCTGAATAACACAAGACACTGACTGTGACTTTTGATTTTGATTTTGATATATCTGATGATTTAAAAAAAATCTGAATATTGTCCATTTTTGCTAATAAATTATTTTATTATTTATTTTAAATAATTATCCGTAATTATTGGGACAGAGAAGCATTTTTATTCTTACGGCTCTATACTTCAAAAGTTTGTATTTGAAGTCAAACAATGGCTATACTAACAAATATCATTCCCCCAAGATATGCTAACGATCTTGATCTTTAATTGTGTGCGGCCATGGAAACCAATTTCAGAGGCAGTTTGGAACTCGGTAGGGAGTGTTGCAGCCGAGGACAGAAGATTTTTACGTGCTACGTGTTTCAGCACTCGGCTGTCCCATTCTGTGAGCATGTGTGACCTACCACTTCGCAGCTGAGACGATGTTGCTCCTAGATGTTTCCACTTCACAATAACAGCACTTACAGATGACCGGGGAAGCTCTAGCAGGGCAGAAATTTGACAAACTGACTTGTTGGAAAGGCAGCATCCTATGACGGTGCCACGTTAAAAAATCACTGACCTCTTCATTAAGGCCATTCTTTTGTCAATGTTTATCTATGGAGATTGCATGGCTGTGTGCTTGATTTTGTAGGTGTGGTTGAAATAGTAGAATCCAATAATTTGTAGGGGTGTCCAGATACCTTTATATAAATAGTGTATTAACCCCATGTATACATGTAACGATCCTCTTCGTCTGATGAAGAGTAGTCAGGATCAGACCAATACGCAGCGTGGTAAGTGTCCATAATTTGTATTTTATTAAATCAACTGAACACTGACCAAAACAACAACGAACACTGACCAAAACAACAACGACCACGACCGACCAAACGAAACAGTTCTGTATGGTGAAAACAACTACCCACAAACACAGGTGGGAAAAGGCTACCTAAGTATGGTTCTCAATCAAAGACAACGATAGACAGCTGCCTCTGATTGAGAACCACAACCGGCAAAACACATAGAACTAGACAACATAGAACACAACATAGAATGCCCATCCCAACTCACGCCCTGACCAACCAAAACAGAGACATAAAAAGGATCTCTAAGGACAGGGCGTGACAATACATTGTACAATGTTGGTATTATAGCCCATGTCACTATTAAATACAGATATGAAAGGAATGTATAGTTATAGTTCTAGAAATCTATTTTTTAAATGTTTCTTCGACTTTAATGGGAAGGGATTAAAATATACATATTTTTCCACACATCATCGCCAATATATAACAAATATATAATCACAACATTGTTTGTCAGCTAAAAACATGTTGTAATTAGTATACAATATTATGTTGATATTGTATATACAATTTGTATTTCATTTAACCTTTTTTTAAGCAGAGTCATGTTGATACCAAGGTCTCTTTTGCAGATGAGCCTTACATGAACACATCAATAAACAATTATTACACTATTCTAGCCTCTATTTTGTCTTACAGAGCGTGATACAGGGCAGTTTCCCAGCCCTGTGGAGGTAAAGGAGGGGCTGCACCAACCCAGTAATCACATTGATGATGAAACAAATGTTAGATGCCAAAATAAAATCCCCATCAGTCAAACAACCTTTTAAAGGTATAAATACCTCATAAGGAAGATAATTCACCATCATAGCCACCATGATAATCAAAATGATCCTAAAAGCCCTCATCTTCATGTCATTTCGCCCCTCCCTCTCCCCTTCCGCTGGCCCGGGACGTTTCAGAGCCCTGAGAACTGAGAGGCAGCAGAATAGCTTCAACAAAAACAACATCAGAACCTCACCCCAGTAAACATTATATACAACAGATCTTTCATTCACCAGCACAAAGAACAGACAGGATCCAAGAACCATCAGCCAGACAACACTACAACAGCCCACCCTGTATCTCAGGGGTTTGTACTTCAGGAAGACCACAGGGTGGACCACCGCCAGGTAGCGCTCTAAACAGATACAGCTTTGAAACAGAGGACGACCGGTGAAAAGAAAACCATAAGAAAATAACAAGAAGTACAAGACAACGAATGAGGGGTCGTGCAGCTTGATGAAATAAAAGATAGCAGACAGGGAGAAGAGGACCTCAGTCACGGCCAGGTTGAGAAAGAAGACCTCTGAAGCCATCGTCCCTCCCACTTCAGTCCCCGCTTCAGTCACTATCAGCCATAGAATGTAGACATTAGTGGGGAGACCCAGGATGATGTTGATTGCAAAGGAAGCAGTGCTGATTGATGTGAGTTGGGCAAAGTAGACAGCCAGTAGATCTTCAGGAAGGGAAGAGTTGGTAGCTGGAGTTGAAGTATTCATCTCATCTCTTGGTGTAGTTCTGAAGTGTGAAGGAGGCTGAGAGAGAGAGAGAGAGAGAGAGAGAGAGAGAGAGAGAGAGAGAGAGAGAGAGAGAGAGAGAGAGAGAGAGATGCATTAAATTAACTGTCAACACCAGATCATACAATATACACATACATTTAAATAACCTTTTATGGTGTTTCCTCAATACTAACTGAAAAGTCTAATTCCTGTAAGATATTCATATAAAGCATGCATAAAATATACCTAATACATTTTTTCCTGCTAAAATAAGTCAGAATTCCAGAACAAAAGGGAACTGAATTCTTATTTTAAAGCAACAATTCTGATTTTGAAGAGGAAAAAAACAATTTCAAACCTTGACTGATGGAGCTCTTGTCTCTCCTTGAAAGTCTGTGTCCATCAAGAAGTGAATGTTGGTTCATACACAACAGACACAACATAACAGGGGGAAAACATATGGAAATGGAGGAGGTACTTTCTAATCTCATCCAATGAGAATGCTCACCTTTGTTTTTTAAACCCATTCAAAACATGTCCTGAACACAAGTCAGGTCTATTAGTCTCAGCTTGAACACCTGTGAATCACAAACAGGTGCAGCAAGTCATTACACCTATGCAAATGACTGTGTTTAACAGAACCAAATGGCCATACACAGCCTATGATTAATCGAAGAGGTTGTGAAACCTCACACTGCAGGCCTTAATGCTGAAATCTGTTTTGTTTTTCAAATCAGTTTTAGAATACTGACTGTCCAAGAAAGTTATACAAGTGACCAGATCGGATTTGTGTGTGGTCAGACAGCAGTCATTTCTTCTCTAGTTGTCATAATGATGACGGGTGTGAACGCTGTGATGTAGGCTGATTGGTGCTCGTGCTTCCTGTCACTTGGAAGTGATGTAGCAAGCTAAGGTGACAACATTGCCTGCCTTGGACATTTCCCTTTTATTTTTTTACCTTTATTTTACTAGGCAAGTCAGAACAAATTATTTTTTTCAATGATGGCTTAGGAACAGTGTGTTAACTGCCTGTTCAGGGGCAGAGCGACAGATTTGTACCAGATTTGAACTTGCATCCTTTCGGTTACGAGTCCAACGCTCTAACCTCTAGGCTACCCTGCCCCCCCAATTTGCTTTGATTGTTCAAAATCATAGTGTAAGAACACTTTTACAGCCTCAAAGGATAAGACGATCCAACTTTCAAACTAGTCATTTTTGGCTAGGCACATCTGTCAACTACCTAGCTAGGTAGCAGTTTAGCTGTGTAGCACATTCACTCATTTGTTTGTAAACAATTAACAAGCCAGTTCGATACCACATATTCTTGTCAAAACTGTCAACATAGTAGCTAGCAATCAACAACATATGTGAAATAAGTATAAAAATCACTTTTTGGCAAATAAATCAGATTTGCCTGTTCAAATAAAGGTTGCATGGCCAGGGATCAGATTTATGTCTGATTTCAAATCACACATGAAGGAGGTTTGAAATGGCTTCAAATATCTGATTTCATGTGCTTTTTGGCTGTTGAGTCTACAGGAAAAATAATAGATTCGAATCAGATATGCAAAAAAATATGGATTTGAGTCACTTCAAACGTGAACAAGGCTTAATTGACATCACCTATGCATTAGCTAGAGACATGGGAGTTCCTAACCATGTGATGTGGCCGTATATACAGATATAGTTGACATTTTAGCAGACACTCTTATCCAGAGCAACTTACAGTAGTAGTGAGTACATGCTCTAACTTTTTCAGACTTTTACCGCATGTGAATCAACCCCACAGGCCCGGCATTGCAATGCTCTACCAACTGTGCCACACAGGACCCATGTTTAGTTTAGCAAGTGTACACTACCGTTCAAAAGTTTGGGGTCACTTAGAAATGTCCTTGTTTATGAAAGAATGAAAGAACATTTTTTGTCCATTAAAATAAAATAGATCAGAAAAACAGAAAAACAGTGTTAATGTTGTAAAAGAGTAGCTGTAAAAGAGTAGCTGGAAACGGATGATTTTTAATTGAATATCTACATAGGCGTACAGAGGCCCATTATCAACAACCATCACCCCTGTGTTCCAATGGCACGTTGTGTTAGCTAATCCAATTTTATAATTTTTTTTTTTTTTAATTTTTTTTTTTTTTTTTTTTTTTTTTAATTTTAACCCTTTTCTCCCCAATTTCGTAGTATCCAATTGTTGTAGTAGCTACTATCTTGTCTCATCGCTACAACTCCCGTACGGGCTCGGGAGAGACGAAGGTTGAAAGTCATGCGTCCTCCGATACACAACCAACCAAGCCGCTGCTTCTTTAACACAGCGCACATCCAACCCAGCCAGCCGCACCAATGCGCCGGAGGAAACACCGTACACTGCGCCCAGCCCGCCACAGGAGTCGCTGGTGCGCGATGAGACAAGGACACCCCTACCGACCAAGCCCTCCCTAACCCGGGCGACGCTAGGCCAATTGTGCGTTGCCACACGGACCTCCCGGTCGTGGCCGGTTACGACAGAGCCTGGGCGCGAACCCAGGACTCTGATGGCACAGCTGGCGCTGCAGTACAGCGCCCTTAACCACTGCGCCACCCGGGAGGCCCAAGTTTATCATTTTAAAAGGCTAATTGATAATTATAAATCCCAGGCAGATTAGACATAGATTAGACATCACTTCCAAGATGGCAAAGCAGCAAGACATCTTTGTTTTTGTCCCATGTTTTGTCCCATGTAAATATTCAGCTTATTTCATTTTTCAGTAAACATTTTAGAATTAAATATACCTTCCTGCAACCCACCTCACCCAACGTGGTACGGATCTGCTATTTGTTTTTGACTTTATAACTGGAACCTCCATAAGAGGCTAGCATTCAGAGGCTTGTTAGCCACTGCTAGCAGTATTTACCTTTAGCACAGACACCAGCCGCTTTAGCCCGGAAAATATCTGCCAGTCTGCACAGCGCGATATCAGCCCTGAGCACATCGGACTGCTTTTTTCCACCCACACTATATCACCAGATTCCTGCCGCAAACTCTGGACCATTTCACTGGATCATCGCAGCTAGCTAGCTGCTACCGAGTGGCTATCGTGGCTAATGCCCTTGTCCAGAAGCAAGCACCAGCTAGCCTCGAGCTACGCCCATTCCCCTGGCTAGCAAACGAAGTACACCAACTACAATACCTGTCTTGCCAATTGGCCTGGACCGTTTTCTCGACACGGAGCCCTGCCGATCCATCACAACTGGTCTGCTGAAGTATTTAGGCTGATGTGCTCTAAACCGGCCTCTGCGTCGTTGTTGTCGTTCTGGACCCAGCTAATAGCCCCGGTCCGCTAACTCTGAGGGCCATGTCTCCCACTTGCCTAGCGTAGTGACGACTGCCGAGCAGCTCCCTGTTTCGTCCATTGCTGCTTATTGGACAATATGATCACTCGGCTACACAGCTGATGCCTACTGGACTCTTCATTAACACAGTACTTCATTTTGTTTATCTGTCGGCCCCAGCCTCGACCTCAGGCCCTGTGTGTATTTAACTGACCAGCTCTGTCCATTCATCGCCATTTACCCGTTTGTGTTGTCTTAGCTGTTTACCCATTGTTGTCTTAGCCCTCCCAATCAACACCTGTGATTGCTTTATACCTCCCTCTAATGTCAATATGGTGTGTATACTGATGTTTAGGGTAGCCCTCATTGTTTTGTTATACTGCGGAGCCCCTAGTCCCGCTCTACATGCCTCGGTTAGCTCCCTTGCCCCACCCCCCAAACATGCGGGGACCGCACCCAGTTTAACTGGCACTTCCAGAGATGCAGCCTCTCTCATCATCACTCAATGCCTAGGTTTACCTCCATTGTACTCGCACCCGACCATGCTCTTGTCTGTGATTATGTCCTGAATCTATCCTACCACGCCCAGAAGTCTCCTCCTTTTACTCTCTGTTCCAAACGCACCAGACCAGCTCGTATAGCCTTTAGCCGCACCCTTATTCTACTCCTCCACTGTTCATCTGGTGATGTAGTGGTTAACTCAGGCCCTGTGTGTCCCCAGGCTCTCATTTGTTGAGTTGTCTAACCGTAAAAGCCTTGGGTTCATGCACATTAGCATAATAAGCATTCTCCTTAAGTTTGCTTTATTCACTGCTTTAGCACACTCCGCAAACCATGATGTCCTAGCTGTGTCTGAATCCTGGCTTCGGAAGGCCACCAAAAATTCTGAAAGTCCATCCCCAATTACAACATTTTTCATCAAGATAGAACTGCTGAAGGGGTGTAGTTGTAATCTACTGTAGAGATAGCCTGCAGAGTTCTGTCCTACTATCCATTTCTATGCACAAACAGTTCGAGCTACTACTTTTAAAAATCCATCTCTCCAGAAATAAGTATCTCACTGTTGGCGCTTATTATAGACCCCCCTCAGCTCCCAGCTGTGCCCTGGACACCATATGTGAATTGATTGCCCCCATTTATCTTCAGATTTCGTACTGTTAGGTGACCTAAACTGGGATATGCCTAACTTCTAGCGTCCCACCTGGCCAACATCCTGTGAAATGGCAGAGCGCTGAATTCAAATGAAATATCTATGAATATTAAACTTTCATGAAATCACAAGTGCAATACCTTAAAATAAAGCTTAACTTGTTGTTATTCCAGCCAAGGTGTCAGATTATATCCATATCCTAGCTTCTGGGCCTGAGAAACAGGCAGTTTACTTGGCCCTTGGTTCAGTACAGACTTGACTGACCTTGACCAGCAATAAAACATTCTGTGGCGCACTGCACTATCTTTGAATAGTCCCTGCGATACGCAACTTTTCAGCGAAGTCAGGTACTAATATACACAGTCAGTTAGGAAAGCAAAGGCTAGCTTTTTCAAACAGAAATTTGCATCCTGCAGCACTAACTCCAAAAGGTTTTGGGACACTGTAAAGTCCATGGCTAATAAGAGCACCTCCTCTCAGCTGCCCACTGCACTGAGGCTAGGAAACACTGTAACCAACGATAATAAAGAATTTCAATAAGCATTTCTCTACTGCATCTCTATTGGATGCAGTCTATCACAGTGCCATCCGTTTTGTCACCAAAGCCCCATATATTATCCACCATTGCGACCTGTGTGCTCTCGTTGACTGGTCCTCGCTACGTATTCGTCGCCAAACCCACTGGCTCCAGATCATCTATAAGTCTTTGCTAGGTAAAGCTCCGCCTTATCTCAACTCACTGGTCACCATAGCAACACCTACCTGTAGCACGCGCTCCAGTAGGTATATTTCACTGGTCATCCCCAAATCCAACACCCACTTTGGCCGCCTTTCCTTCAAGTTCTCTGCTGCCAATGACAGGAGCGAATTGCAAAAATTACTGAATTTGGAGACTTATATCTCCCTCACTAACTTCAAGCATCAGCTGTCAGAGCAGCTTTCCAATCGCTGCAGCTGTACACAGCCCATCTGTAAATAGCCCATCCAACCAACTACCTACCTCATCCCCATATATATGTATACTTTTTTCTGCTCTTTTGCACACCAGTATTTATACCAGTATTTACACTTGCACATCCTCATCTGCGAATCTATCACTCGTGTTAATTGCTAGAATATAATTACTTCGCCACTATTGCCTATTTACTGCCTAACCTCCTTACTTAATTTGCACACATTGTATACAGATTTTCTATTGTGTTGTTGACTGTACGTCCCATGTGTAACTGTGTTGTTGTTTTTGTCGCACTGCTTTGCTTTATCTTGGCCAGGTCGCAGTTGTAAATGGGTACTTGTTCTCAACTGGCCTACCTGGTTAAATAAAGGTGAAATAAATATAAATAAAATAGGGATCAAAAATTGGTTTATGGTTAAATGTAGGGGTCAATTTTAGGCTTAGTGGTTGGGTTTAGCATTAACTTTAGGGATATGGTAAGGGTTAGGTGTAAATTTAATGCTAGCATTAAGGTTAAGGTTAGGCAAATCATGGTTATTGTATCCACCTTTCAGAACCGTACAGAATCTGCCAGTCGTATATTCACTACCTACAGTTTAGTTATCTCTTCATTCGACACACAGTATAAAATAGTAGCCTTGACAAGTATGTATTCAACCAGTACATAACCAAAAACTGGTTGAATCCACATTGTTTCCAAGTCATTTCATCCCCCCAACAATCAATGTGATGACGTTGAATCACAGTGGAAATCTCATTGGATTTGCAAAAACACTTTCCATGACAGACTGACCAGGTGAAAGCTATGATCCATTATTCATGACATTTGTTAAATCCACTTCAATCAGTGTAGATAAAGATGAGGACACCTGTTAAATTAGGATTTTTATGCTTTGAGACAATTGAGACATGGATTGTTAATGTATGCCATTCAGAGGGTGAATGGGCAAGGCAAAAGATTGAAGTGCCTTTGAAAAGGATTACGGTCACGCTCAACTGTTTCCTGTGTGTGTCAACGATGGTCCACCACCCTAAGGTAATCCAGCCAACTTGACACAACAGTAGGAATCATTGGAGTCAACATGGCCCACGCTTTCGATACCTTATGGGGTCCATGCCCCAACAAATTGAGTCTGCTCTGAAGGCAAAAGGGGATACAACTCAATATAAGGAAGGCATTCCTAATGTTTTATACACTCACAAAGTCATCAGGATAGTACAATGCTTGTGCCCATAGAATATAATAACTAGAACGGACTTTCCCAATTAAATCAACGTTCTGTGATGGGTGTACCGGTGGCCGTATTGAGTGTACCCAGTTATATTTCTATGGTTGTGCCACCTCTCCCTCACTGCCCCCTGAGGCAGCAGGGTAGATTCCCAGACCTGTGGAGGTAGAAGAGGGACTGCACCAACCCACAGAACACCAGGAGGAACATGTTGATGGCATCAAGCAAGCAGAACACTTCAGCTCTGATGGAGTCTTATAGCAGGTACATGACTGCTCTTGGGTAGGTTGTTGATCAACATCATTGTGAACGCTCTCTTCTTCATGGCCTTCTTCTCCCTCTCCCCTCCCCCTCTTCTCTCCATCTCTCCCTGCCCTGGCGTGGGACGCTTCAGGACATGGACGATGGAGAGGCTGCAGAATAGATTGACCGATAGGAGGTGCAGGATGTTGGTGAGGAAGCAGTGGATGGGTAACTGAGGAGTGTAGAGGGAAACAGCAGTCCCTGTGAACATCAGCGTGACCCCCCAGGCCCCGGCCGACCCGACCCACCCTGTACCTTAAGGGTTTGTACTTCATATAGACCACAGGGTGGACCACCGCCTGGTAGCACTCCACACAGATGCTGCACTGGAACTCATGTGAATGGCAATGATGTGGTAAAAAGACAGTTATGCAGCCCTGCAAGAGAGAGTTAAAGAGAGAGAGAGTTAAGGAGAGAGAGAAAGAGTTAACGAGAGAGAGAGAGCATTACAAAGAGAGAGAGATGAGAGGTGTTAGGTTTGCGCCAGACATAGCGGTTTTCTTGATGACCAAAGAGCTCAATTTTAGTCTTATCTGACCAGAGTACCTTCTTCCATATGTTTGCGGAGTCTCCCACGTGCTTTTGGCATCAGACAGGAGACGCGTCCAACCATGATATATACTGGTAAGATTTTCCGATATTACACGTTTCTAATTTTGACAGAAAGCGGTTTCATTTCAAGTGTACTGTTAGCTAGCAAACGTTAGCTTGCTGGGTCGCTAGCTAACGTTATGTGTATGATCTCATTCTTCGTATCTAAGACACTTTTGCTTGACTAGTCAAAGCCATAGAACCTGGTGGTTAGCTACCTGCAGATTCATGCAGGGTAGAAACATCATGAGTTGTGATGATGGTCCATTGTTTAGCTAGCTACCTACATGTCTTAACAAAAAATTCACATTTTGACAAAGTATTTTCATCTCCAGTTAAAGTGTACTGTTAACTAGCTAGCTAACGTTAGCTGGCTGGCTCGGTAACTAATGTTGTGTCATGCATTGGGATTCATTGTTTACCCAGCTAGCTATCTTCCTACATTTCTTAACAAAAGTGTGCCAGAGTGCAGAATAACTGATGCATTTTTGAACACTCAACATGACTGGTTTCAGTGCAAGTCATTCATTTGTTGCCAGCAGCACAGGTACAGTCACTAATGCTCTGGATAACGTGAAAAAATCCTAACCAGCTCTGCTAGAGCAAGGAAAATGGTCAGAGTGGGGTGTTCTCTCATTTTGTGTCTGGAAGTAGCTAGCCAGTGTTTTCCTGTTAGCTTGGGTGCTTGACTATATTTGTGAGGTTAGAGCTTTTGGAACAACTCTACTTATTGGCCAGAGAGTCCAGTGTGCACTCTGAACGCGAATCCACAGATGTTCAGTGAGCTGTTCTCTCTCTCTTAGATGTCTGTGTCACACCCTGACCATAGTTTACTTTGTATGTTTCTATGTTTTGGTTGGTCAGGGTGTGATCTGAGTGGGCATTCTATGTTACATGTCTAGTTTGTCCAGTTCTATGTTCGGCCTGATATGGTTCTCAATCAGAGGCAGGTGTTCGTCATTGTCTCTGATTGGGAACCATATTTAGGTAGCCTGGGTTTCACTGTGTGTTTGTGGGTGATTGTTCATGTCTATGTGTTTTCACCAGATAGGCTGTTTAGGTTTTCGTTACGTTCTTTATTTTTGTAGTGTTTGTATTGATTCGTGTTTTACGTTTGTTTATTAAAACATGGATCGCAATCGACACGCTGCATTTTGGTCCGACTCTCCTTCTCATCAAGAAAACCGTTACAGAATCACCCACCACCAACGGACCAAGCAGCGTGTCAACAGGCAGCAACAGCAGCGTAAAGAGGAATGGACATGGGAGGACGTTTTGGATGGCAAGGGCTGTTACACTTGGGAGGAGATACTAGCTGGAAGAGATCGCCTCCCATGGGAACAGGTGGAGGCACTTAGGAGAGCAGAGGCAGCCGGAGAGAGGAGCCGGCGATATGAGGGAA
Source organism: Oncorhynchus clarkii lewisi (assembly GCF_045791955.1). Classification (NCBI taxonomy): domain Eukaryota; kingdom Metazoa; phylum Chordata; class Actinopteri; order Salmoniformes; family Salmonidae; genus Oncorhynchus; species Oncorhynchus clarkii. The sequence goes on from NW_027260996.1 coordinate 39,246, forward strand.
CACGGCTGGCAAGGAAGCCCGAGAGGCAGCCCCAAAAATGTCTTGGGGGGGGGCTAACAGGGAGTATGGCTACGCCAGGTAGGAAACCTGGGCAGACTCCCTGTGCTTACCGGGGGGCTAGAGAGACCGGACAACGGTGTCTCCAGTGCTGGTGCATAGCCCGGTGCGGTATATTCCAGCTCCGCGTGTCGGCCGGGCTAGATTGAGCGTCGAGCCTAATGCCATGAAGCCGGCTCTACGCAGCTGGTCCCCAGTGCGTCTCCTTGGGCCGGCTTACATGGCACCAGCCTTGCGCTCGGTGTCTCCGGTTCGCCTGCATAGCCCAGTGCGGGCTATTCCACCTCGCCGCACTGGCAGGGCGACCGTGAGCATTCAACCAGGTAAGGTTGGGCAGGCTCGGTGCTCAAGAGCTCCAGTGCGCCTGCACGGTCCGGTTTTTCCAGTACCACCTCCACACCCCAGCCCTCCGGTAGCAGCTCCCCGCACCAGGCTTCCTGTGCGTGTCCTCGGCCCAGTACCACCAGTGCCAGCACCACGCATCAGGCCTACAGTGCGCCTCGCCTGTCCAGCGCTGCCAGAGCCTTCCTCCTCTTCAGCGCTGTCGGAGTCTCCCGCCTGTTTAGCGCTGTTAGAGCCTTCCTTCTCTACAGCGCTGCCGGAGTCTCCCGCCTGTTCAGAACTGCCAGTTTGCAAGGAGCTGCCAGTTTGCAAGGAGCTGCCAGTTTGCAAGGAGCTGCCAGTTTGCAAGGAGCTGCCAGTTTGCAAGGAGCTGCCAGTTTGCGAGGAGCTGCCAGTCTGCATTGAGCTGCCAGTCTGCATTGAGCTGCCAGTCTGCATAGAGCTGCCAGTCTGCATAGAGCTGCCAGTCTGCATAGAGCTACCAGTCTGCAAGGAGCTGCCAGTCTGCAGGGAGCTGCCAGTCTGCAAGGAGCCGCCAGAGCTGCAAGTCTGCAGGATGCCGCCAAAGCTGCCAGTCTGCAAGGAGCCGCCAGAGCTGCCAGTCTGCAAGGAGCCGCCAGAGCTGCCAGTTAGCATGGAGCAGCCAGAGCCGCCAGTCAGCATGGAGCAGCCAGGGCCGCCAGTCAGCATGGAGCAGCCAGGGCCGCCAGTCAGCATGGAGCAGCCAGGGCCTCCAGTCAGCATGGAGCAGCCAGGGCCGCCAGTCAGCATGGAGCAGCCAGAGCAGCCAGTCAGCATGGAGCAGCCAGTCAGCATGGAGCAGCCAGAGCTGCCAGTCAGCATGGAGCAGCCAGAGCTGTCAGTCAGCATGGAGCAGCCAGTCAGCATGGAGCAGCCAGAGCTGTCAGTCAGCATGGAGCAGCCAGTCAGCATGGAGCAGCCAGAGCTGCCAGTCAGCATGGGGCAGCCAATCAGCATGGAGCAGCCAGAGCTGCCAGTCGACCAGACTCTTCCAGATCTGCCAGTCGACCAGACTCTTCCAGATCTGCCAGTCGACCAGACTCTTCCAGATCTGCCAGTCGACCAGACTCTTCCAGATTCTCCAGTCAGCCAGGATCTGCTAGATCCAACTACCTGCCTGAGCTTCCTCTCAGTGCTGAGCTTCCTCTCAGTGCTGAGCTACCCATCAGTCCCGAGCTACCTCTGTCCCGAGCTGCCCCTCTGTTCCGAGCGGTCATTAAGGAGGGTAACCTATCTAGGGACGCTAAGGAGGTGGACTAAAACTATTATGGAGTGGGGTCCACGTCCAGCGCCAGAGCCGCCACCGCGGACAGATGCCCACCCAGACCCTCCCCTATAGGTTCAGGTTTTGCGGCCGGAGTCCGCACCTTGGGGGGGGGGGGTACTGTCACACCCTGACCATAGTTTACTTTGTATGTTTCTATGTTTTGGTAGGTCAGGGTATGATCTGAGTGGGCATTCTATGTTACATGTCTAGTTTGTCCAGTTCTATGTTCGGCCTGATATGGTTCTCAATCAGAGGCAGGTGTTCGTCATTGTCTCTGATTGGGAACCATATTTAGGTAGCCTGGGTTTCACTGTGTGTTTGTGGGTGATTGTTCATGTCTATGTGTTTTCACCAGATAGGCTGTTTAGGTTTTCGTTACGTTCTTTATTTTTGTAGTGTTTGTATTGATTCGTGTTTTACGTTTGTTTATTAAAACATGGATCGCAATCCACACGCTGCATTTTGGTCCGACTCTCCTTCTCATCAAGAAAACCGTTACAGTCTGGAAGTAGCTGGCAAGTTAGTACAGAACGCACCGATCAACCCTTACATAAATGGGTGGGGCTAAGGCTTAAGAGGGTGTGAACAATTCTGAATGGGTGTAGACAAAGAAGGGCTCTCCAATAGTAGCACCAACACATTGAAAGACGGTTTTCTCAAGTGAGATTACAAATTGATCAATTTTCAAAGCAGGATTACTTTCCCAATTTTTCTTTAAATGCAGTGTATGATATACCATTTTCTATCTCTGAGTCCCTACTTTTATCCAATGTGAAAAACTGAAGTTAAAATGCTGCTACATAAGACTGATTCCAAGTGGTGAGTCACAAATGGTTAAAAATAGTTAGGCCCGTGTCCATAGAGACACATACTAGCTCTACTGGTAGTACCATTACTACCAGCTTTACTACACCTGCACCTGTCGACGACATAAGTTGTTCTGCTTCCACGAGCACATCCAATGCTAGCATCAGTAATTCTACATTTGTTAGCCCAGCTAGCATGGACACTGACAGTTGTGAATCTGATGCAGCCGAAGATCTACTGCCCCCTCACCCCAGAAAGCACTGAAAAACAAACAGGTATGTAGGTCCATTGAAGAGGTGCAAATATCATGATAATTACATTGATTTGTAGTTCACTTATATTGGGAGTCGTGCCTTTTCTCAGCCACAGTGTGTTATATGTGCAAAAGTATGATCTCACAACTCGATGAAACCTTCACTCTTGTGCAGACATTTAGAAAAAAAACATGCGAAAAATGTATTTTTCTGAGCTAGAATTTAGACAACCTTTGACTAGCAAGACATGTATAAAAGCAACAGATACCAGTAATAAGAAGGGGCTAGAAGCATTTTATATGGCAAGCTACCGAGTGGCTAGGACAGGCAAGCCCCATACTATTGTGGAGGACTTCATTCTTCCTGCTGCCGTGGATATGGCTGGGACAATGCTGGGGGAAAAGGCCCAAAAATCTGTACAGACAATGCCTTTATCATACAACACTGTTTCAACACTGTTTCATTCATCAGTAACATGGCAGGAGATGTTTTGAAACAATTACAGCTTCTCATGCAAGCCAGTGAAATCTATGCATTACAGCTGGATGAGTCAACAGACATGGTGGTTCTTGCACAGCTCCTGGTATATGTATTTTATGTTTATGGGGGTCAATTATGGAATACATCTTCTTCTGCAAACCACTGGAAACCAGGGCAACAGGAGAGGATATTTTTTAAGAACTGGGCAGCTTTGTGACATCAAATGGACTTTGGTGGTCAAGATACGTTGGTGTCTGTACTGATGGTGCAAAAGCCATGACAGGGAGACATAGTGGAGTTGTAATGCCCGTTGTCCCCATAGCACTTGGGTACACTGCAGCTTCAACCGAGAAGCTCTTGCTGCCAAGGGAATGCCTGACAGCTTGAAAGACATTTTGGACATTACAGTGAAAATGGTTAACATTGGTAAAGCAAAGCTTTCATATATTTTCTGCACTATGCAAAGATATAGGCAGCGACCATGTAACGAGTGTGCTGACCCTGGTGCACACCAGAACTCCAGTGCTCCCCCACAGCCCGGTCTTACCGGTGCCTTCTCCACGCATCAGGCCTCCTGTAGGTCTCCCCAGCCTGGTGGGTCCTGTGGCAGCCCCACGCACCAGGCTGTCTCTCCGTCTCCTCTCTCCAGGTCCGTCCGTCTGTCCTGAGTTGCCAGAGCCGCCCGTCTGAGCCGCCAGCCTGGTGCGTGGGGCCGTCCGTCACTCCGGAGCTGCCAGAGCCGTCCGTCACTCCGGATCTGCCAGAGTCGTCCTTCACTCCGGAGCTGCCAGAGCCGCCCTTCACTCCTGAGCTGCCAGAGCTGCCCTTCACTCCAGAGCTGCCAGAGTCGCACTTCACTCCGGAGCTGCCAGAGTCGCCCTTCACTCCGGAGCTGCCAGAGTTGCCCTTCACTCCGGAGCTGCCAGAGTCGCCCTTCACTCCGGAGCTGCCAGAGTTGCCCTTCACTCCGGAGCTGCCAGAGTCGCCCTTCACTCCGGAGCTGCCAGAGTTGCCCTTCACTCCGGAGCTGCCAGAGTTGCCCTTCACTCCGGAGCTGCCAGAGTCGCCCTTCACTCCGGAGCTGCCAGAGTCTCCTGTCTATTCGGGGCCCGCTGCTAGGGTCTCCAATCCGGGGTTGATGGTGAGGGTCGCCGCTCCTAAGGTGCCACATAAGTGGGCCGAGACTATGGTGGAGTGGGGTCCATGTCCCGCACCAGAGCCGCCACCGCAGAAGATGCCCACCCAGACCCTCCCCTATAGTTTCAGGTTTTGCGGCCGGAGTCCGCACCTTTGGGGGGGGGGGTCCTGTCACGTTCTGACCGTAGGTCCTTTTTTATGTCTTTATTTTAGTTTGGTCAGGGCGTGAGTTGGGGTGGGCATTCTATGTTGTTTTTCTATGTTTTGTTCTGTGTATTATATTTCTGTGTTTGGCCTAGTATGGTTCTCAATCAGAGGCAGGTGTTGATCGTTGTCTCTGACTGAGAATCAGACGTAGGTAGCCTGTTTTCCCACTAGGGGTTGTGGGTAGTTGTTTCCTGTTTTGTGTTTGCACCTTTCAGGACTGTTTCGATTTTTGTTTGTTACATTCACCTTGTTATTTTGTATTTTTTGTGTTCACTTATAACAAATTAACATGGACACTTGCCACGCTGCACATTGGCCGATCGTTCATACTCCTCATCGGAAGAAGAGGAAAATCATTACAATACCTGCCCTAGAGGATGTAGGTCACCACCCTATCCCCTAAAGAATATAGTGTACTATCCCCTAGAGGATGTAGGTCACCACCCTATCCCCTAAAGGATTTTGCTTACTACCCTATCCCCTAAAGAATATAGTGTACTATCCTATCCCCTAAAGCAGTGGTTGCCAACCGGTCCATCGCGATCGACTCATCAATCTTCAAGGCATTCCTATTCGATCACCAAATATTTCAGTCTAAAAACCAACGAACAATAAAGGCTTGTAAAGGTGTGCTCTGTGTTGAGCTGTTGCAGGTAGGTGCACTTGATTCAAAGTCCTGCGCACCAGGTAATCAAAGTGTTCAAATGAGACAAACTCCGCCTACCTGGCGGACCGGCAAATCTGTGACTAAATCAAGTGCACATACTGCACTGGCCAATCGGATAGCTCAAGTCACCGTGGCTACAGAGTTTCCATGACCCTGGCCATAGCCAATTTTAATAGACTACTAGCCAACGTAAGATTTAATAACTTTTAAAACCATGACCACAGAGAGACTGTCAACGAACACAGCAAAGAGCTTCTGTGTTCATGAGTGAGTTGATGTTTAAGTTTAAGTTTAAATTCAGCACTGTCACTGTTTTTATTCAACACTATTACAAAACACACTTCTTTGTACTTCCTATCTCGGGCTGCAGCTACAATGAATCGATAGCCCTGGGTTTTATTATAATTATCAGCTCGTCGTGTCCATTTTAACATAAAGGAATATTTAACTGTCTCTGGTCGTAGGAACCACATGAATTTGAACTACACTGCCTCATGCGGTGCGACGTGAGGTGGAAGACGGTTTCCCCTCTCTGGTCAGCCTCACCGGAGGAAAGGAAGATTTGAGCAGGGACTGTTGGGAGAGGCGGTTGGGACAAATCGTTTTGAACGGTCATCCAACTCGGAATTCCAAGTCGGAAATGTGGGCATCTTACTTGAGCTCCGAGTTTAGACCTAAAGATCACTGACGTCATTATTTGACCTCGTTGACCATCAGATGCAGGTACCATCAGTCCAGCAAAATAAAAAAGCAAATTATTTCAATTCAATCTCCACAGCTTCACAAGTGCTAAACTAACTGATCTACTTTTCTATCAAAGCTCGAGTTTTGAAATATGATATGGTCCGATTGGCAAGCCAATCATATAGCCAATATGCTGTGATAATGTATTAAGCGTACTGCCCAAAAATCATTCCTAAAAAAAAAATTGTGTGAGGTTAATGAAAAAAAAATGTAATCTGAGCTGTAGATCTCAGTGTGCTTTTGACTGCGAATGTGATCTTGACTCAGAAAAGGTTGGTGACCACCACACTAAAGTATGTTGTTTACTACACTATCCTCTAAAGGATGTAGTTCTCTAACCTATCCCCTAAAGTTGTGCACTATATTGGTAATAGAATGCCATTTGGGACTCCCTCTATGTTTAATATTGGGTCAGGATCTAACATCATGCTGAGGGAGTGATATTCAAAGTCATAATCATAATTTAAAATGCCAAGAATACAGTTTAAATAATAAATTGGTAATGAACAGAACTTGAGCCCTTCTCAGAAGAGGTAGTGATTTCAGAGTTCCCTGTCCTGCAGAAGAGAGTGAGTTTATTTTCATGATACAGAATTCCCATTGTAGATTTAGGTTTTCAGGGTGGGAGAGGTCCTGTCCTACAGATGAGAGTAAGATCATTTTAAAATCATAAATGATAGAATGAGAATAAACAATAAAAGCAAACAATTAAGTTATCTTTGTTTAATTATATCTGATACTATCTAAAGTTGAAGTCGGAAGTTTACATACATCTTAGCCAAATACATTTAAACACAGTTTTTCACAATTCCTGATATTTAATCCCAGTAAAAAGTACCTGTTTTAGGTAAGAAAATAAAATGTCAGAATAATAGTAGAGAGAATTATTTATTGATATCCTGCCTGTTTGTTCCCTGTCTGGGGGAATCGTCGGATGGGGCCACAGTGTCTCCCGACCCCTCCTGTCTCAGCCTCCAGTATTTATGCTGCAGTAGTTTATGTGTCGGGGGGCTAGGGTCAGTCTGTTATATCTGGAGTATTTCTCCTGTTTTATCCGGTGTCCTGTGTGAATTGAAGTATGCTCTCTCTGATTATCTCTCTCTTTCTCTCTTTCTCTCTTTCTTTCTCTCTTGCTCTCAGAGAACCTGAGCCCTAGGACCATGCCTCAGGACTACCTGGCCAGATGACGCCTAGCTGTACCCAGTCCACCTGGCCGTGCTGCTGCTCCACTTGCAACTGTTCTGCGTGCGGCTATGGAACCCTGACATGTTCACCGGACTTGCTACCTGTCCCAGACCTGCTGTTTTCAACAATCTAGAGACAGCCGGAGCGGTAGAGATACTCTGAATGATCGGCTATGAAAAGCCAACTGACATTTACTCCAGAGGTGCTGCCCTGCTGCCCTGCACCCTCGACAACCACTGTGATTATTATTATTTGCCCCTGCTGGTCATTTATGAACATTTTAACATCTTGGCCATGTTCTGTAATAATCTCAACCCGGCACAGCTAGAAGAGGACTGGCCACCCCTCATAGCCTGGTTCCTCTCTAGGTTTCTTCCTAGGTTCTGGCCATTCTAGGGAGTTTTTCCTAGCCACTGTGCTTCTACACCTGCATTGCTTGCTGTTTGGGCTTTTAGGCTGGGTTTCTGAACAGCACTTTGAGATATCAGCTGATGTATGAAGGACTTTATGAACAAATTTGATTTTGATTTGATTCATTTAAGCTTTTATTTCTGTCATCACATTCCCAGTCGGTCAGAAGTGTACATACACTCAATTAGTATTTGGTAGCATTAACTTTAACATTGTTTAATTTGGGTCAAACATATCGGGTAGCCTTCCACAAACTTCCCACAATAAGTTTGGTGAATTTTGGCCCATTCCTCCTGACAGAGCTGGTGTGCTCTCATTAGACAGTCAAAGTGGCTGAGCTACAGAGGGAATCAAACATGGCCAGCAGCTAAGGCTGCTGATGCAAATTCCTGGAGATGTAATGTAAAACTGTGTGTGTGTCACAGAGGTCAAGGGTTCATTTAGGCAAATTAAGTTGTTGAGAATCTTCTTGTAATGAAAACCTCTATATATGTAAGTTAAATATATTATTACTAAATATGACTTATTTCATTCATGTATTGTTTATAATGTTTTTCATTTCTTTACATTGACTGAGAATTCCCTTCTACAGAAATCAACTGTTGCACTGAAGTAGTGAGTCATTGGAGTGCATTTTATTTAAATAGCATCTGCACGTGAAAGAGCAAGACCCCTTAACTCAAGCCAAGCCTAATATTTTCCATGGTAACAGGAGGTTAGCTGTTTAGGAACAGTGGCTAGCTGTGCTATGGCTAGGGGAAGCTTATGGTCCATGCATGAGTTGAACATGGAAATCAGTACATTTCCCTTTGTGCGTATGGAAACCACACTGCTGAACTAACAGTATTCAAATCAGAAGGATCCTGCAAAAGTAGGTAAACATAATTGCTCCTGAAGGGATGAGTAAAGTTGTATTGAATTGACAAAAAATATTAAATTGTCTGGTAAACATCTGTCTTTAAATGATCCAACATTGGTTTCAATGACAAAACGGTGACACAGATTCAATAAAAAAGCACTTCATTCTCATTGTACACTAGTTTCTATTTTAATTTCTATATCATGGGGAAAGTTTCTAACAAAATGAAAAATATATTGACTGAAATGAAATGGAATCTTCCCAATCTTAGGGTCAAAATATTTTTGCTGATTTGTCAGTGTTGTGGCTGATTGGTTGTTTGGGGTTCTCACCTCCAGGTTCTTATGGGTGTTTGAGGCTCCTGCAGTGGTTCTGCTTGGCCTCGTCAGTTCCAACTTAGAACACACCTTTCAGAAGAATCCTGACTTAGGTACCAGAAACTCCATGGGACCTATGTAAACATACACACACTGCACCTAGCACCAACACAGTATTCTGATGATAGATACGCTTGACTTTTTTTTTTTTTTTTTTTTTTTTTTTTTTCACCTTTATTTAACCAGGTAGGCTAGTTGAGAACAAGTTCTCATTTGCAACTGCGACCTGGCCAAGATAAGGCATAGCAGTGTGAACAGACAACACAGAGTTACACATGGAGTAAACAATTAACAAGTCAATAACACAGTAGAAAAAAGGGGAGTCTATATATACATTGTGTGCAAAAGGCATGAGAAGGTAGGCAAATAATTACAATTATGCAGATTAACACTGGAGTGATAAATGATCAGATGGTTATGTACAGGTAGAGATATTGGTGTGCAAAAGAGCAGAAAAATAAATAAATAAAAACAGTATGGGGAGGAGGTAGGTGAAAATTGGTGGGCTATTTACCAATAGACTATGTACAGCTGCAGCGATCGGTTAGCTGCTCAGATAGCAGATGTTTGAAGTTGGTGAGGGAGATAAAAGTCTCCAACTTCAGCGATTTTTGCAATTCGTTCCAATCACAGGCAGCAGAGAACTGGAACGAAAGGCGGCCAAATGAGGTGTTGGCTTTAGGGATGATCAGTGAGATACACCTGCTGGAGCGCGTGCTACGGATGGGTGTTGCCATCGTAACCAGTGAACTGAGATAAGGCGGAGCTTTACCTAGCATGGACTTGTAGATGACCTGGAGCCAGTGGGTCTGGCGACGAATATGTAGCGAGGGCCAGCCGACTAGAGCATACAAGTCGCAGTGGTGGGTGGTATAAGGTGCTTTAGTGACAAAACGGATGGCACTGTGATAAACTGCATCCAGTTTGCTGAGTAGAGTGTTGGAAGCAATTTTGTAGATGACATCGCCGAAGTCGAGGATCGGTAGGATAGTCAGTTTTACTAGGGTAAGTTTGGCGGCGTGAGTGAAGGAGGCTTTGTTGCGGAATAGAAAGCCGACTCTTGATTTGATTTTCGATTGGAGATGTTTGATATGGGTCTGGAAGGAGAGTTTAGAGTCTAGCCAGACACCTAGGTACTTATAGATGTCCACATATTCAAGGTCGGAACCATCCAGGGTGGTGATGCTGGTCAGGCGTGCGGGTGCAGGCAGCGAACGGTTGAAAAGCATGCATTTGGTTTTACTAGCGTTTAAGAGCAGTTGGAGGCCACGGAAGGAGTGCTGTATGGCATTGAAGCTCGTTTGGAGGTTAGATAGCACAGTGTCCAAGGACGGGCCGGAAGTATATAGAATGGTGTCGTCTGCGTAGAGGTGGATCAGGGAATCGCCCGCAGCATGAGAAACATCATTGATATATACAGAGAAAAGAGTCGGCCCGAGAATTGAACCCTGTGGCACCCCCATAGAGACTGCCAGAGGACCGGACAGCATGCCCTCCGATTTGACACACTGAACTCTGTCTGCAAAGTAATTGGTGAACCAGGCAAGGCAGTCATCCGAAAAACCGAGGCTACTGAGTCTGCCAATAAGAATACGGTGATTGACAGAGTCGAAAGCCTTGGCAAGGTCTATGAAGACGGCTGCACAGTACTGTCTTTTATCGATGGCGGTTATGATATCGTTTAGTACCTTGAGCGTGGCTGAGGTACACCCGTGACCGGCTCGGAAACCAGATTGCACAGCGGAGAAGGTGCGGTGGGATTCAAGATGGTCAGTGATCTGCTTGTTGACTTGGCTTTCGAAGACCTTAGATAGGCAGGGCAGGATGGATATTGGTCTGTAACAGTTTGGGTCCAGGGTGTCGCCCCCTTTGAAGAGGGGGATGACTGCGGCAGCTTTCCAATCCTTGGGGATCTCAGACGATATGAAAGAGAGGTTGAACAGGCTGGTAATAGGGGTTGCGACAATGGCGGCGGATAGTTTCAGGAATAGAGGGTCCAGATTGTCAAGCCCAGCTGATTTGTACGGGTCCAGGTTTTGCAGCTCTTTCAGAACATCGGCTATCTGGATTTGGGTAAAGGAGAACCTGGAGAGGCTTGGGCGAGTAGCTGCGGGGGGGGGAGCTGTTGGCCGAGGTTGGAGTAGCCAGGCGGAAGGCATGGCCAGCCGTTGAGAAATGCTTGTTGAAGTTTTCGATAATCATGGATTTATCGGTGGTGACCGTGTTACCTAGCCTCAGTGCAGTGGGCAGCTGGGAGGAGGTGCTCTTGTTCTCCATGGACTTCACAGTGTCCCAGAACTTTTTGGAGTTGGAGCTACAGGATGCAAACTTCTGCCTGAAGAAGTTGGCTTTAGCTTTCCTGACTGACTGTGTGTATTGGTTCCTGACTTCCCTGAACAGTTGCATATCGCGGGGACTGTTCGATGTTAGTGCAGTCCGCCACAGGATGTTTTTGTGCTGGTCGAGGGCAGTCAGGTCTGGAGTGAACCAGGGGCTATATCTGTTCTTAGTTCTGCATTTTTTGAACGGAGCATGCTTATCTAAAATGGTGAGGAAGTTACTTTTAAAGAAAGACCAGGCATCCTCAACTGACGGGATGAGGTCAATGTCCTTCCAGGATACCCGGGCCAGGTCGATTAGAAAGGCCTGCTCACAGAAGTGTTTTAGGGAGCGTTTGACAGTGATGAGGGGTGGTCGTTTGACTGCGGCTCCGTAGCGGATACAGGCAATGAGGCAGTGATCGCTGAGATCCTGGTTGAAGACAGCGGAGGTGTATTTGGAGGGCCAGTTGGTCAGGATGACGTCAATGAGGGTGCCCTTGTTTACAGAGTTAGGGTTGTACCTGGTGGGTTCCTTGATGATTTGAGTGAGATTGAGGGCATCTAGCTTAGATTGTAGGACTGCCGGGGTGTTAAGCATATCCCAGTTTAGGTCACCTAACAGAACAAACTCTGAAGCTAGATGGGGGGCGATCAATTCACAAATGGTGTCCAGGGCACAGCTGGGGGCTGAGGGGGGTCGGTAGCAGGCGGCAACAGTGAGAGACTAATTTTCAAAAGTAATTTTCAAAATTAGTAGTTCGAACTGTTTGGGTATGGACCTGGAAAGTATGACATTACTTTGCAGGCTATCTCTGCAGTAGACTGCAACTCCTCCTCCTTTGGCAGTTCTATCTTGACGGAAGATGTTATAGTTGGGTATGGAAATCTCAGAATTTTTGGTGGCCTTCCTGAGCCAGGATTCAGACACGGCAAGGACATTAGGGTTAGCAGAGTGTGCTAGAGCAGTGAGTAAGACAAACTTAGGGAGGAGGCTTCTGATGTTGACATGCATGAAACCAAGGCTTTTTCGATCACAGAAGTCAACAAATGAGGGTGCCTGGGGACATGCAGGGCCTGGGTTTACCTCCACATCACCCGCGGAACAGAGAAGGAGTAGTATGAGGGTGCGGCTGAAGGCTATCAAAACTGGTCGCCTAGGGCGTTGGGGACAGAGAATAAGAGGAGCAGGTTTCTGGGCATGGTAGAATATATTCAGGGCATAATGCGCAAACAGGGGTATGGTGGGGTGCGGGTACAGCGGAGGTAAGCCCAGGCACTGGGTGATGATGAGAGAGGTTGTATCTCTGGACATGCTGGTTGTAATGGGTGAGGTCACCGCATGTGGGGGGTGGGACAAAGGAGGTATCAGGGGTATAAAGAGTGGAACTAGGGGCTCCATTGTAAACTAAAACAATGATAACTAACCTGCACAACAGTATACAAGGCATATTGACATTTGAGAGAGACATACAGCGAGGCATACAGTAATCACAGGTGTTGAATTGGGAGAGCTAGCTAAAACAGTAGGTGAGACAACAACAGCTAATCAGCTAGCACAACAACAGCAGGTAGAATGGCGATTGATTAGGCAGAGAGGGTCGGATTAACTACACACAGAGCCTAAGTGCGGCTGGGGCCGAGAGATAAAACATAAACAAGCAGAATGGATTACCGTGATTAATGGACAGTCCAGCATGCATCAGCTATGTAGCCAAGTGATCAGTGTCCAAGGGGCAGCGGTGGATGGGGCAGGGAAGCTGGACTGGCGAGTGTTATCCAGGTTAGAAAACTAACAATGACTAAATAGCTTGTAGCCAGTTAGCTGGTTAGCTTCTGGAGGTTCTTGAGTGTGTTCTAAAAATGTAAAGATAATAGCGGTTCCGTATCACATTGGGTGAGGCAGGTTACCGGAAGGTATAAACAAATTAAAAATCGAAAAGGGATAGAAAGTAAATATGGGTTCAGTGAGTGTATGGGACGCGGCGATTCAGACGGTTAGCAGGCCTGTGCTAACAAGCTAACAGTTAGTAGACGGTGCTAAACACGGTAGCAGTTAGCGGACCGGGCTAAACAAGCTAGCAGTTAGCAGGCCGAATTTGCAAGCAAGGAGATAGCAAGGGCTAGAGAGTTAGCCTTTGGGGACGTCGCGATGGGGGTATCTGTTTATTCCTCTTCATGCGGTGACATCGATGGACCGGTCGTGGGTCTGGATATTGTAGCCCAGGAGCTCAAAATGTTCCGTTTGCGATGGGAATCCGGGGATGAAAAATAAAAATAAAATAATAAATAGGTCCGTTATGCTCTGGTTAGAGTCGCGTTGTTCGAACTGGCGAGAGCTTTCCGAGCTAAAGGTTAGCTGATGACCGGTTAGCTGAAGACCGCTAGCAATGTTTTGCTGAAGCTGGTAGTTAGTTGGCTAGCTTCAGTTGAGGGGTTCCAGGTCCGAAGTAAATATAAATACTTTAGGAAAAATAGCTACGTTGGGTGAGGCGGGTTGCAGGAGAGTATTTAGAAGAAGTTGAGGTTCAGCAAAAAGTTTTAAAGATATGTGAAGAAAAAAAACTAAAACAAACGATATATACAAGGGACACGACACGACAATACGTCCTACTGCTACGCCATCTTGGAACTAGTTTATCATTAGAAATACCCTAATCAATTATAACAAGTAGTTGATTGTAGTTGATTATGTCAGGACTGTGTGTGTGTGTATATGTGTGAAAAATCTATAAATCGTTAATCACAAAAAAAATCACTGAACCTTTGGAAGCAATCCAACTTATGTAGTTTCAGGATGTCAACCAATCATCTTTTTCAACACCCTCTAAAAAAACACTGCCTTTTGTGCCATCATGACACTCCTTGCCATGTTTGGAATAAGAGCACCAACAGACTGGAACCTAGGCTAACATCTGCTTGCTACCACCATTGATTTACCTTACATGGCTGAGTTTCCCTCTACCGCAGTTTTTAACATCTAGCCATCTAGTTGTTACCATAGCTACCACTGTTTAACATCTAGCCATCTACTAGTAACAATTGCTACCTCAGTTTAAAGTGGAACATTTTAACAACATTGAATCTTATAAAAATCTGTTCATATACACACCCAGGAAGAATGACACTTTTCATTACATTTTCAGACAAGAGAAAGCAACATGTAACAAATTCAAAGATTTTACTGAGTTGCAGTTCATATAAGGAAATCAGTCAATTTAAATAAACTCATTAGGCACTAATCTATGGATTTCAAATGACTGGGAATACAGATATGCATCTGTTGGTTACAGATACCATACCTTAAAATAAAAGTTAGGGTCGTGGATCAGAAATCCAGTCAGTGTCGGGTGTGACCATCATTTGCCGCTTGCAGCGTGACACAACTACTTTCCAAAAAGTTTATCAGGCTGTTCATTGTGACCTGTGTAATGTTGCGCCACCCTTCTTCAATGACTGCGAAGTTGCTGTATATTGGTGGGAACTGGAACACACTGTTGTACACACTGATCCAGACCATCCAAAACATGCTCAATGGGTGACATGTCTGATGAGCATGCAGGCCGTGCAAGAACTGGGACATTTTCATCTTCCAGAAATTGTTTACAGATCCTTGCGAAATGGGGTGGTGCATTATCGTGCTGAAACATTAGGTGATGGCGGCTGATGACAATAGGTCTCAGGATCTTGTCGCAGTAGATCTGTGTAGTCAAATTGCCATTAATAAAATGCAATTGTGTTCAAATAGAAAGTCATATTTTTAAGGTTCTAAAAGGTTTAACAGATTTTTGACTTTTTTGTCTTAGAGACCTCTGATACGGGGCAGCTTCCCCACCCTTTGGAGGTAGAGGAGGGGCTGCACAAACCCAGAGATCACGCTGATGCAGAAACAAATGGACATGCCTGAAGAAAATGCCATATATGGAATGTATCTTTTAGCCGATATCACCAGTACTAGTGGGAGTTGAGACACCACAGCATAAACCAGGATAATCAAAATGATCTTAAAGGCCTTCATCTTAATGCTGTTTGTCCCCTCCCTGTCTCCATCTCCCGGCCCTGGACGTTTCAGAGCCCAGAGAACTGAGAGGCAGCAGAATGACATCAGAGAAAAATAGATCAGTGACTGGCCAAGGATAAAGTAGACGAGTAGTCAGTATCAGCCACAGGACGTAGACATTGGTGGGAAGACCCAGGAAGATGTTGATTGTACAGGAAGCAGTATAGATGGATGTTATTTGTGCATTGAGAGCAGCTAATGAAGAGCTGTTTGTCTCTGAGATGTTCATGTCTTCACCTTCTGTAGTGGTGTGATGGGTATTCTATAACAATAAAGAGGTGTCACTAGGATTTGTTCTGTTGGAATGCTGCAGAAATACATGAATCAATCAAAGGAATAAAATGTTTTGTTCAATCCAATTTTAACCAAGTCAATTCAGGAAATGTGACTTTTGGTCCTTGAAACGCGTCATATCGGTAACATGTATTATTAAAATTAATACAATTACATGTTATTGAATTACCTCACTCAATGTCTTATTGAACACATCTAATGATATTATCCAAGTTCAGCAAATCTAGCACATATTCTCATTGGTTCTTTATCTGAGATACAGTCAGAGACAAAATGAACCAACCTGAATAGACGGTATTTTCTTCTTGTCTGAAGGTGAAGGGGTGATGTTAGGGTTGACAAGCTGAAGCAGGAGTGCAGACGTTAATAACACACCCTCACTCAGTCTCTCAGTGAGTTAGTTTTGCGTCACCTGCATTCCCTGGTGGGTGGAGATTTCAATTTAGGACCAATGGAATGGCAAGGGAACTCACTCAGTCACTCACTCCTTCCCTTCCTCCCTCCCACCCTTACTACCTCACTCGATCCCTCACTCATTCACTCACTCACTCACTCACTCCCCTCCCTCCCTCCCTCCCTCCCTCCCTCCCTCCCTCCCTCCCACCCGTCCTCCCTTCCTGCCTCACCCATAGTTACGCCCTCAGCCACGCCCTCCAAGAGACATGTGATGCTCCCGTCTGTAAACTGATGCGGCACATCACCTCACTTGGACCAAAACTCACATGCAAATGTTTTCCATGACAACACTAAGTGATGTTTAGAATGGTTGAAGATAGTATGTCGTACTGTGTAGAATAGGTCTTGGATGGATAGAGGTCTGAGTGTTCCCAAACCAAGTCAGGTCAAAAGGTCAGGAAAAGCTACTATCCCTAGTTACACAATATGGTGGTCAGTGCAGAAGTATTCAATGTCAATTGTATGACATCATAGCTGGAACTTCCTCATGATTTTAAGGATAAATATATTGAAATATGATTATTTTATTAACCACACTATAAAGAGGGGAGCTGTGGATCTGTCTCCATCCGTCTGTCCGTTAGTCACACACATACTCAGACCCCACTGTCCCGATTTCAATGAAATGTGGGTGAATTATGTGTCTTGCTATAGACATCCGGCATTTACAAAATGACACTGATCGGAAAGATGGTGCCCTTTAAAAGATTTCAAATATGAACTTTGAAGTTTTACGCCTCTCACCCCGTTTGACCTAAAGACATGAGATTTGGTACATAGGTCCCTCCCTCAAAAGGAACATATTTGCATCACGGACCCACAAGGTCCACCATTATGGATTTTATGCCATTTAGAATTTTTTGAAAAACACTTAAAACGCTACTCTTCTGTCTCCGAATGACCGATCTGCACCAAACCTGATATGTGACTGCGGAAAAAAGTCTCACATCACAATATTTTCCAGAATAGTACCTAAAACAGCATGGCTGCTGTTGACCAATAAACATTCACATGGGTGTGGTCTGGCACATAAATGCATATAAATCAGTCAGGGATGTTCATATTGTAACACAATTTGGTAGACATATTGTGAACACTGTCAGGACCATTTGTGGGGGACTACATGTTTACTGTTGCCTATTTTGATCATGGTTAGTGATACACCCAGCAGTCATACGAGACAGAACTTCATTACCAAGCTGTCACCAAGCTCTCATTCTCACAACACTCATTGGAGAGGTTGTGTGTAGGACTCTGTCCTTTTTCATTCTCTTAGTTCTTTCTTGTTGTTATTTTCATGGTGGAGGCTAAAACATTGTTATTGTCCCCATTGTGAATTCAGAGGTGAGACTATGGATCTGTCTCCGTCTGTTCATAAGTTAGTCACATGCAATATCTCAGACACCACTGGACCGATTTTAATAAAACATGGGTGAATAATCCGTCTTGTCATAAAGATCCGGAATTTACAAAATTACACTGATAGGATGAAGAGGGGCACTATAGTAATCAACTGAGATTATAAACTTTGATCAAACATATCTCCTGTCCCGTTTGTGACAGATTTGTTGTCACTGATTGCCCCTCATGGGGATTGTGGCATCATTTGTGGGGGAATACATGTTTATTGTTGCATATTATAATTATTGTTATTATCTATAAAAAATATAGAGACATATCCTTTATTTTTCCCATTTAAATAATATAGACAGACAGGGAGTTCCTTAATGAGTATTTATTGAACATATCATCGACAACAATATCTAAATTGTAACATTCAACCACAATCATTATCCATAATTTCAAGAGAAAACACATGTAAAGTGGGGCAAAAAAGTATTTAGTCAGCCACCAATTGTGCAAGTTCATCATAGCTACACTTCAACTATGACAGACAAAATGAGAAAACAAAATCCAGAAAATCACATTGTAGGATTTTTAATGAATTTATTTGCAAATTATGGTGGAAAATAAGTATTTGGTCACCTACAAACAAGCAAGATTTCTGGCTCTCACAGACCTGTAACTTCTTCTTTAAGAGGCTCCTCTGTCCTCCACTCATTACCTGTATTAATGGCACCTGTTTGAACTTGTTATCAGTATAAAAGACACCTGTCCACAACCTCAAACAGTCACACTCCAAACTCCACTATGGCCAAGACCAAAGAGCTGTCAAAGGACACCAGAAACAAAATTGTAGACCTGCACCAGGCTGGGAAGACTGAATCTGCAATGGGTAAGCAGCTTGGTTTGAATAAATCAACTGTGGGAGCAATTATTAGGAAATGGAAGACATTCAAGACCACTGATAATCTCCCTCAATCTGGGGCTCCACGCAAGATCTCACCCCGTGGGGTCAAAATTATCACAAGAACGGTGAGCAAAAATCCCAGAACCACACGGGGGGACCTAGTGAATGACCTGCAGAGAGCTGGGACCAAAGTAACAAAACCTACAATCAGTAACACACTACGCCGACAGGGACTCAAATCCTGCAGTGCCAGACGTGTCCCCCTGCTTAAGCCAGTACATGTCCAGGCCCGTCTGAAGTTTGCTAGAGAGCATTTGGATGATCCAGAAGAAGATTGGGAGAATGTCATATGGTCAGATGAAACCAAAATAGAACTTTTTGGTAAAAACTCAACTCGTTGTGTTTGGAGGACAAAGAATGCTGAGTTGCATCCAAAGAATACCATACCTACTGTGAAGCATAGGGGTGGAAACATCATGCTTTGGGGCTGTTTTTCTGCAAAGGGACCAGGATGACTGATCCGTGTAAAGGAAAGAATGAATGGGGCCGTGTATCGTGAGATTTTGAGTGAAAACCTCCTTCCATCAGCAAGGGCATTGAAGATGAAACGTGGCTGGGTCTTTCAGCATGACAACGATCCAAAACACACCGCCCGGGCAACGAAGGAGTGGCTTTGTAAGAAGCATTTCAAGGGCCTGGAGTGGCCTAGCCAGTCTCCAGATCTCAATCCCATAGAAACTCTTTGGAGGGAGTTGAAAGTCCATGTTGCCCAGCAACAGCCCCAAAACATCACTGCTCTAGAGGAGATCTGCATGGAGGAATGGGCCAAAATACCAGCAACAGTGTGTGAAAACCTTGTAAAGACTTACAGAAAACGTTTGACCTCTGTAATTGCCAACAAAGGGTATATAACAAAGTATTTAGATAAACTTTTGTTATTGACCAAATACTTATTTTCCACCATAATTTGCAAATAAATTCATAAAAAATACTACAATATGATTTTCCGGAGAAAAAAAATCAAATTTTGTCTGTCATATTTGAAGTGTTCCTATGATTAAAATTACAGGCCTCTCTCATCTTTTTAATTGGGAGAACTTGCACAATTGGTGGCTGACTAAATACTTTTTTGCCACACTGTATATCACAATGTTCTTGCTAAATATGGACCATTTGAGAAGTTCATGGGGCTGGTTTGCGCTCTACGTGGGTACATAAACTGGAGACAAAATATTATTAAAACAAAATCTACAAGGGGGGATATCAAACCATCACTTTCCAGGCTACTGATTACAATAGAAATACATTCAGACATCATTTATTTGAAAATAATAACATACATATGGGAGAAAAAAAAAACATATATTTAATTCACTAATTTATATGAAAAAACACAGAACCTAAATATAATAACATATACTACATATTTAAAGCATTAATATGTTGAAGAGATTAGACTTTTTGTCTTAGGGACATCTTATACAGGGCAGCTTTCCAACCCTGTGGAGGTAGAGTACGGGCTGCACAAACCCAGAGATCACACTGATGCTGAAACAAATGGACATTCCTGAAAAAAACACTACATTTGTAAAGTAATTGTGTGTCAGTGCCATCAATGCCAGTGGAAGTTGAGACACCAAAGCATACACAAGGATAATCAAAATGATCTTAAAGGCCTTCATCTTAATGCTGTTTGTCCCCTCCCTGTCCCCATCCCCCGGCCCTGGACGTTTCAGAGCCCAGAGAACTGAGAGGCAGCAGAATGACATCAGAGAAAAATAGATCATTGACTGGACAAAGACAGTGTAGAAGAACACTGGTGAAAGATTCTCAAACATAGATAAACAGCAGGACCCCAGAATCATCAGCCAGACAACACTACAACACCCCACCCTGTATCTCAGGGGTTTGTACTTCAGGAAGACCACAGGGTGGACCACCGCCAGGTAGCGCTCCACACAGATGCAGCACTGGAACAGGGGACGACCGGTGTTAAAGAAACCATAAGAAAATGCTCCAAGATATGCAAGTGCAGTTGTGGGTATGTGCATGTTGACAAGGACAAAGACAGAAAACAGGCAGTAGAGGACATCCAGCACGGCCAGGTTGAGAGAGAAGAAGTCTGAGGCCATTGTCCCTCCCACTCCAGTCGGTATCAGCCACAGGACGTAGACATTGGTAGTGAGACCCAGGATGAGGTTGATTGTATAGGAGGCAGTGTAGATGGATATGATTTGTGCATAGAGAGGAGCTACTGAAGAACTGTTTGTCATTGAGATGTTCATCTCTTCACTGTCTGTACTGGTGTGTTGGGCTTCAATATTCTACAACAATAAAGAGGTTTCACGAGGATTTGTTCTGTTGTAATGCAGCAGTAAAACTTGAATGAATCAATTGTGAATCAATCAAAGGAACCAAGATTGGGTTCAATTCCATTTCAACTCATTCAATTAGAAAATGCATCAATACCAGAACACAGTAAGTGACTTTGGGTCCTTGAAAAGCACCATATAAAAAACATGTATTATTATTAATAAAATGACATGTTATTGAATTTACTCACTCAATGTCTTTTTGAAAACCTCTAATGATATTATCTAATTGATCAAATCTAGCATATATTCTCATTGGTTCTTAAATCAGAGATTATGTCAGAGACAATATGAACCAACCTGAATAGACGGTGTTCTCTTCTTGTCTGAAGGTGAAGGTGTGACATTAGGTTGACAAGCTGAAACAGGAGTGCAGACATTAACACACCCTCACTCAGTCTCTCAGTGAGTTTGTTTTGCATCATCTGGTGCCCTGGTGGGTGGAGATTTCACTTTAGGACCAATGGAAAGGAAAAGGACATTGCCCACTCCCTCCCAACGTCACTGCCTCCTCCCTCCCTTCCCTCACCCACAACCACACCCTCAGCCACTCCCACCAATACACGTGTGTTGCTGCCAATCACTTCACTAGATGGATCACATCTTACATGCAAATGTTTTCCACTGGTTATGACAACACTAAGTGATGTTCAGTATGGTTGAAGAGAATATGTTGAGCTGTGTAGAATGTTTTCCACTGGTTATGACAACACTAAGTGATGATCAGTATGGTTGAAGAGAATATGTTGAGCTGTGTAGAATGTTTTCCACTGGTTATGACAACACTAAGTGATGTTCAGTATGGTTGAACAGAATATGTTGTGCTGTGTAGAATGTTTTCCACTGGTTATGACAACACTAAGTGATGTTCAGTATGGTTGAAGAGAATATGTTGAGCTGTGTAGAATGTTTTCCACTGGTTATGACAACACTAAGTGATGATCAGTATGGTTGAAGAGAATATGTTGAGCTGTGTAGAATGTTTTCCACTGGTTATGACAACACTAAGTGATGTTTAGTGTGGTTGAAGAGAATATGTTGAGCTGTGTAGAATGTTTTCCACTGGTTATGACAACACTAAGTGATGTTCAGTATGGTTAAAGAGAATATGTTGAGCTGTGTAGAATGTTTTCCACTGGTTATGACAACACTAAGTGGTGTTCAGTATGGTTGAAGAGAAAATGTTGAGCTGTGTAGAATGTTTTCCACTGGTTATGACAACACTAAGTGATGTTTAGTATGGTTGAAGAGAATATGTTGAGCTGTGTAGAATGTTTTCCACTGGTTATGACAACACTAAGTGATGTTCAGTATGGTTGAAGAGAATATGTTGAGCTGTGTAGAATGTTTTCCACTGGTTATGACAACACTAAGTGATGTTCAGTATGGTTGAAGAGAATATGTTGAGCTGTGTAGAATGTGTTGTGGATGGATAGGGCCCTGAGTTTTTCCAGAACAGGTCAAAAAGTCAAATAAGACTACAAGATCTAGTTACACAACATGGTGGTCAGTGCAGAAGTATTCAATGCCAATTTTATGACAACATTATAGCTGGAACTGGAAAAATCTATTGAAAAGTTATTATTTTATTATTTGTTAATATAAAACAAATGATTACAGAAATATACATTTGATATCCTACTTAAAGAACCAGACCGACAGGGACCTCCTTGATGTATTTCATCTCATCAACCCAACAATATTTGGGTTGTCCAGAGCCCTCTGGATTGAACCTGGGTCTGTAGTGACACCTCGAGCACTGGGATGCAGTTTCTTGGGAGGCCTGGGAAACTAGTATTTTGAATGGGTATTAAATCTCTGGTCTTTACAAGGAGATTAAAACATACCTGTGTGTGTCTACAAGTCAACCTAGTAACACATTTTATCTCTGTTTGACACGGGCTGTCAGCATGTAGCATTAGACATACTATGTGTAGTATGGAAAAGTGCTGTGATGCTTGTGGAACTTTACATACAAACATAGTTGTTATGTTAAACTTTCCAAGTCAACCTTTGTCTGCAAGCCTTATCAGTTCTATGTTATAATTACAATATTATAGCAATCTTGAACCAACACCCATAGTGTCCTCGACAATGTATTAAAATCTCCTGGTGTTCTATAACAGCTAACGCATTTGGTTGACAGTTGCGATGTCCTGCGTTAAAGGCTGTTCTCATTCATGTTGTGCCATAGGACATGCCAAATTAGAGCAGGGCTGTCAAACTCGATTCCTGAAGGGCAATATGTCTGCCAGTTTTAGTTTTTAGTTATTTAACTTCTCTAGGGTAGGGGGCAGCATTGGTAATTTTGGATGAAAAGCCCAAATTAAACTGCCTGCTACTCAGCCATAAAAGCTAGAATATGCATATATATGTGCATTAGTAGATTAGGATAGAAAACACTCTGACGTTTCTAAAACTGTTTGAATGATGTCTGTGAGTATAACAGAACTTATATGGCAGGCAAAAACCTAAGAATAAATCCAACCAGGAAGTGGGAAATCTGAGATTTGTGGTTTTTCAACTCTTTGCCTATCGAATACACAGTGTCTATGGGGTCATATTGCACGTCCTAAGGCTTCCACTAGATGTCAACAGTCTTTAGGACCTTGTTTGATGCTTCTACTGTGACGTGGGGGTGAATGAGAGGGGATTGAGTCAGATATCTGCCAAAAAGCCACGAGCTGACCATGCACGTTCACCTGATAGTTAGCTTGCGTTTCATTGCAATTCTACAGACAAAGGAATTCTCCTGTTGGAACATTATTGAAGATGTATGTTAAAAACATCCTAAAGATTGATTATATACATCATTTGACATATTTCTACGGACTGTAACGGAACTTTTTGACTTTTCGTCTGCACCTAGTGATCGCGCCTCATGAATGTTGATTACTGGGCTAAATACGCGAACAAAAAGGAGGTATTTGGACATAAATGATGGACATTATCAAACGAAACAAACATTTATTGTGGTACTGGGATTTCCTGGGAGTGCATTCTGATGAAGATCATCAAAGGTAAGTGAATATTTTTAATGCTATTTCTGACTTCTGTTGACTACACAACATGGCGGATATCTGTTTGGGTTGTTTGGGCTCTGAGCGCTGTACTCAGATTATTGCATGGTGTGCTTTTTCCGTAAAGTTTTTTTTAAATCTGACACAGCGGTTGCATTAAGGAGAAGGGGATCTAAAATTCCATGCATAACAGTTGTATCTTTTAGCAATGTTTATTATGATTATTTCTGTAAATGTATGTGGCTCTCTGCAAAATCACTGGATGTTTTGGAACTACTGAACATTACGCGCCAATGTAAACTCAGATTTTTGGATATAAATATTAACTTTACCGAACAAAACATACATGTATTGTGTAACATGAATTCCTATGAGTGTCATCTGATGAAGATCATCAAAGGTTAGTGATTAATTTTATCTCTATTTCTGCTTTTTGTGACTCCTCTCTTTGGCTGGAAAAATGCCTGTGTTTTTCTGTGACTTGGCTCTGACCTAACATAATCGTTTGGTGTGCTTTCGTCGTAAAGCCTTTTTGAAATCGGACACTGTGGTTGGATTTACAACAAGTGTATCTTTCAAATTGTGTAAAATACTTGTATGTTTGAGGAATTTTAATTATGGGATTTCTGTTGTTTTGAATTTGGCGCCATGCAGTTTCACTGGCTGTTGGCGAGGTGGGACGCTACCGTCCCACATACCCTAGTGAGGTTAACCTGAAATGGATAACTGGTGATAGTTGTCTCCTCTTTTCAAGGTTGTTTTGCGATTGTGTCTCTCCTTTGAACCACACATGGATGTAGTCTATAGATGTACATCTACAGACTACATCCATGTATCAAATACATGCCTACATACCTGTTTAGCATCACAATGCAAACCTCTGTAGATACACCCAAGGACAACATGACATGCAAATATCCTCCTCGGTGTGACAGGAATCAAACCTATTAATAGGATTGATGAGGATGTTGGTGATGCTACTGAAGGCCTACTTGCCAAACACAGCATTGGGAAATGCTACATGCTAGCTAAAAAAAAATATTTTTTTCTTGATATGACACACTAAAGGACAAATATAAATTATTCATATAAAGTATACAATGCTTACTGGTAGACAACGAATTGTAAAGACATCAACATGTATCTGCAGAGGTTAATGACATTGTCTTCTGAGATTCGGTCACTGTTTGCTGGCTGTAGCCTCCTCACATTTTAAAGTAGTATAGTATTGAGATCTGGACGTTTTACCTGCTTTTCAACAAGTAACAGAAGGATACATGTGTAGTTCATCACAAGCATTTATGAAACATCCAAAGAAGAAAAACACCAAGTGTAATATACACACTTTAAAAGCCTTGTACAATGTGGGCATTATCGCCCCATTTCACTAATAAATACAGATGTTAATGTAATCTATAGTTCTAGCTCTAGTAAGAACATTCAGAATGTATTCTTCCACCTTAGTGGGAAGGCATTAAATTGACACAATTCATATCTATATACGCATCAATGACACTATTCATATCTATATACACATCAGTTACACTATTCATATCTATATACATATTAGTTACGCCATTCAAATCTATATACACATCAATTACACTATTCATATCTATATACACATCAGTTACACTATTCATATCTATATACATATTAGTTACACCATTCAAATCTATATACATATTAGTTACACTATTCAAATCTATATACACATCAATTACACTATTCATATCTATATACACATCAGTTACACCATTCAAATCTATATACACATCAATTACACTATTCACACTTGGAATCAGGTGGTAGGTCTACTGGACTACATAAAGCCTACTATCTATCCTCTTATCTCTTACAGACCTCTGATACAGGACAGTTCCCCAGCCCTGTGAAGGTAAAGGAGGGGCTGCACCAACCCATTGATCACATTGATGGTGTAACAAATGTTTAAGGCAAAATAAAATTCTCCATCATTCAAATAACCTTTTAAAGGTAGAGTTACCTCAAACGGAAGATAATTCACCATCAGAGACAACATGATCACCAACATGATCCTGAAGGCCCTCATCTTCATGTTATTTGTCCCCTCCCTCTCCCCCGGCCCGGGACGTTTCAGAGCCCTGAGAACTGAGAGGCAGCAGAATAGCTTCAACAAAAACAACACCAGAAACTCACCCCAGTAAACAGTTAAAAAAAAAGATTAACTCCCAAACATAAAGAAGAGACAGGACCCAAGCACCATCAGCCACACAACACCACAACACCCCACCCTGTATCTCAGGGGTTTGTACTTCAGGTAGACAACAGGGTGGACCACTGCCACTACTGACTGTCCAAATAGCAAATTTACCAAATTGGATTTGTGTGTGTTCAGACAGCAGTCATTTCTTGACATGGCTACTTGTCATAATGACAGCGGGTGTCTATGCAGTGGTGTAGGCTGATTGGTGCTCCTGCTTCCTATCACTCAGAAGTTATGTATCAAGCTAAGGTGATAACAATTCCTTCCATGGACTTTTCCCAGTTGCTTTAATGTTCAAAATCATAGCGTAAGAACACTTTTACGTCCTCAAAGGATAAGATGATCCAACTTTAAAAACAAGTCCCTTTTGGCTAGCTACAGCAATCAACTAGTTAGCTATGTAGCTGTTCAGCTTTGTAGCACATTCAATGATTGGTTTGTAAACAATTAACAAGCTAGCTAGCTAACACATTTTCTTGTCAAAACTGTCAATAGAGTAGCTAGCAATGAAAGAGATATGCCTAAAAAAATCGAAGGGAAATACAGTCTAAAAATAACTCGAGGGGAAATACATTTGCTTGGCTAGGAGTCAGATTTCAGATTTGCTTGGCTAGGAGTAATTTCAAACCACCTATGAAGGTGGTTTGAAATGTGGCTTGAAATATCAGATTTTGTGTGTTATTTTGGATTTTAAGTCTGCAGGAAAAATAACACTTACCCCAATAGACATGCCACCAGGGGTCTTTTCACATTCACTAAATCCAGAATAAATTAAATATTGAGTCTACCCTATTATATTTCTATGGTTGTGCCACCTCTCCCTCACTGGCCCCTGAGGTAACAGGGTAGTTTCCCAGCCCTGTAGAGGTTGAGGAGTGGCTGTACCAACCCACAGAACACAAGTAGTAACATCAAGAGGGCATCGAGCAGGCAGAACACTTCAGCTCTGATGCAGTCTTACAGCAGGTAAATGACCACTGTGGGAAGGTTGTTGATCAACATCATCACCAGGAGTAACATGATGAGGACATCGAGCAGGCAGGACACTTCAGCTCTGATGCAGTCTTACAGCAGGTAAATGACCACTGTGGGAAGGTTGTTGATCAACATCATGGCCATGATGACTGAGACGACTGTGAACACTTTCGTCTTCATGGCTTTCATCCATTCTTTCTCCCTCTTCCCTCCTCCATCTCTACCCGCCCCGGCCTGGGGAGCTTCAGGACACAGAGGATGGAGAGGCTGAAGAATAGATTGACCAATAGGAAAAACTGGATGTAGGTGAGGAGGCAGTGGATGGGGAGCTGAGGTGCGTAGAGATAAACAGCCCTCCCTGTGAACATCAGCATGACCCCTCAGGCCCCGGCCGACCCAACCCACCCTGTACCTTAAGGGTTTGTACTTCAGGTAGAACACAGGGTGGACCACCACCAGGCAGCGCTCCACACAGATGCTGCACTGGAACACAGGACGGTTGAAGAGGATAAGAAAAATGATGATGCGTCGGCTACCAGGATGAACAGGCATTATACGATCTCTTTCGACGGCCTTTTATTGTCCCCAGCACAAGGTGCACCTGTGTAATAGTACTCATGTTTAATCAGCTTATTGATATGCCACACCTATCAGGTTGGCAAATGAGAAATGCTCAATAACAGGGATGTAAAGAAATGTATACAGAATGTATACAGAGAAATATAGTCTTGAATCTTTTATTTCTGGGATCAACAGTTTAAATTGGTTTAAATGTAATTTCTCTCAATTAAGTCGCTTCTCTTCTATATCATGGGAAAATATCTTCCTAACAACAGAGAGAGATAGAGGGAGAGCGAGAGAGACACAGAGAGAGAGAGATACAGAGAGAGAGATACAGAGAGAGGGAGAGCGAGAGAGACAGAGAGGGAAAGAGAGAGAGAGAGAGACGGAGAGAGAGAGAGAGAGAGAGAGAGAGAGAGAGAGAGAGAGAGAGAGAGAGATACAGAGAGAGGGAGAGCGAGAGAGACAGAGAGGGAAAGAGAGAGAGAGAGAGAGTATGTACCCATGGGGAGGGGAAACAAAAACAAGGAAGTGGAAAATAATTAGAAATAGTTAAAAGACAGGAATGAATCAGGCTGAATAGAACCCTATTTCACAATTAGTGGACTACATTTCACCAGGGCTCCCCCGCTCCACCCCTAGCTCCCACCCTACCTCCCTCTCTCCCTCCCTTACCAGGAACCGCACATTTAGACAGCGCACCTAAACACATGTTGCTCCCGTCTGTAAACTGATGCAGC
The DNA here is from genome assembly GCF_045791955.1 of Oncorhynchus clarkii lewisi. Lineage (NCBI taxonomy): Eukaryota > Metazoa > Chordata > Actinopteri > Salmoniformes > Salmonidae > Oncorhynchus > Oncorhynchus clarkii. The sequence goes on from NW_027260996.1 coordinate 67,353, forward strand.
CCATCACTCTCAGCCTCCCCCACCAAGACACCTGTGTTTCCCCGGTCTGTAAACTGATGCCGCCCATCACCGCACTAGATGGAACACACCTGACATGCAAATGTTTTCCACTGATTATGACAACAACAAGTGATGTTTAGTGTGGGTGCAGAAGTATTCCATGTTGTTTAATTCCATTTCATGACACCAGAATAGTGGGAACTGATCATTGAATTTAAGTAGAGGAATATTGAAATATTATTATTTTATTTGTTATTGTAATTATGACAATACGCGTACATATTCTTTATTTATCCTCTTTAAAGCAGACAGACAGGGAGCTCCTTAATATGTATGTATTTAATCTCATCAACCCAACAACATTTTACAATCTAACTTTCACGAGAAAACTATGTAAAAGCTTGGTACCAGTCTGTTTCTGCATTAGCCAGCTGAATGGTCTGTCTCTCTGCCAATAACACATCACCAGGTCTTTTAACACACGGGTACATTATGGCCAGGATTCAATTCCAAGCTGTGCTATATCCCGCTTGACATTTCCAAGTTGAGCCAACATCGGAAGCGTTTATCTCTGAATGCCATATCAGTGAATGCGGTTCCGTTGCCTTTAAAAGCTGCATTGTCTACAAGCGCTATTGTTTTGAATCCCAGCCTATATATCACAATAGTTTTGCTACATATGGACGATTTGAGTAGTACTTGGGCTGGTTTACACTCTGTGTGGGTACATAAACTGCAGACCCAACATTATCTACACAGAATGTATAGAGTTGGAAATCAAACCATCACTTTCTAGGCTACTGATTAAATTGGAAATACATTTCAACATTATGAATTGGAAAACAATAAAATACATTTTGAATAATATTATACATTTAAATTCAAAAATTCAAATGAAATATAAAGATATACTGTATAAGAAATTTTTAAAGCACTAATGGGTTTACCAGATTTAGACTTTTTGTCTTAGAGACCTCTGATACAGGGCAGCTTCCCAACCCTGTGGAGGTAGAGGAGGGGCTGCACAAACCCAGAGATCACAATAAAGCAGAAACAAATTGACATGCCCAAAGAAAAGTCTATGTAGGGAATGTAACTTTTAATCGATAACACCAGTACTATTGGGAGTTGAGACACAGTAGCATTCACCAGGATAATCAAAATGATCTTGAAGGCCTTCATCTTAATGCTGTTTGTCCCCTCCCTGTCCCCATCCCCCGGCCCTGGACGTTTCAGAGCCCAGAGAACTGAGAGGCAGCAGAATGACATCAGAGAAAAATAAATCAGAGACTGGCCAAGGACAGAGTAGTGTGATACTGCAGAAAAGTTCTCAAACAAACATAGACAGCAGGACCCAAGAACCATAATCCAGACAACAATACAACACCCCACCCTGTATCTCAGATGTTTGTACTTCAGGAAGACAACAGGATGGACCACCGCCAGGTAGCGCTCTAAACAGATACAGCACTGGAACAGGGGACGACCAGAGAAAATGAACCCAAAAGAAAAAGCAGCAGCTTTGTGGACAACATCAGACTGGACATATTGGTCAGCTATGCGGACGGCATTAAAGACGCAGAGGAGAATCTCAGACAGGGTCAGGTTGAGAGTGAAGAACTCTGAGGCCATCGTCCCTCCAGCTCCAGTCAGTATCAGCCACAGGATGTAGACATTGGTGGGGAGACCCAGGATGATGTTGATTGCATAGGAAGCAGTAAGCATGGGGATATAACTTATCACATGGACACCCTGTACACCCGGATCAATGAGGGAGACAGGAGATGTGGACGTATCATTGACTGTAGATGAATTCATCTAAATGAAGAACGTAACTGTAATGTGTGAAGATTAATTTGATCTATAAGAAAGGAGACAAAGAGAGAGAGGTAGAGAGAGAGAGGTAGAGAGAGAGAGAGATAGAGAAAGAGAGGTAGAGAGAGGTAGAGAGGGAGGGGTAGAGGGGTAGAGAGAGGTAGAGAGAGGTAGAGAGAGAGAGACAGAGAGAGAGAGAGAGAGAGAGATAGAGAGAGATGTAGAGAGAGAGAGAGAGAGAGAGTAGGGAGGATTGTTATACAAGCAGAAAGACACAGCAAAGTATTTTTCTCACAATATTTTCATTCTTTACTTAAATATGCACATATAATCATGCTATTGCCACTGCAATAGGTTGTTAGTGTTCTTTTACCTGTTTTAAAAATAAAATCAAAAATTCTGAGTACCGTCAACTAGATGCGTTAAAATCACAATAAAGCACACAAAAAACCTGAGGAAGCTAAATTAAGAAAGATAATGTCTAGTTAACATATGCACTACACATGATCACTTTCTAAACGTGACGAAATATCAAAATGTGTCCATATATTTTCATAAATTGTTATGTTTTTGTTCACAACTACATTCATCTATATCAACTGAGATTTAAATTCCAATTGGAAATCATTTAAAAATAAAAATGTAACTATTTAACTCACCTGTAGCCAATTGATGCAGTGTCTCTGTCCTCTGAGGTGTGGTGTGTTGTGTCTGTCACAGGTGCTGGACGTGATAACCTGCAACTAAATATCCAAATCTCTGCCCTACTCTGCCCTGCCACACCTGAGTGCAGTGTCATCTCAACCTGGTGATGCAGACCACATTGCATCCAAAATGGCACTCTATTCCCTATAAACGGCACTACCTTTAACCAGTGGCCTAAGGGCCCTGATAAAAGTTAGTGCACTATACTGTATAGAGCATAGACAAGAGCGGTGTCATATTGTAGGCAAATAACAAGCTACATTTGTTTTGTTAAGCTTGCATTCAATTGCCCCTCCCTGCTGCTCACAACCAGCTTCCTTTCCCCCTGTCACAAGCAGAGTTATGGCTATTATAAGATGAAATTGTCTACCTGTTTTTCTTAATTTTTAATTTTATTTTTATTAATTTTACCTTTATTTAACCAGGTAGGTAAGTTGAGAAGAAGTTCTCATTTACAATTGCGACCTGGCCAAGATAAAGCAAAGCAGTTCGAAACATACAACGACACAGAGTTACACATGGAGTAAAACAAACATACAGTCAATAATACAGTATAAACAAGTCTATATACGATGTGAGCAAATGAGGTGAGATAAGGGAGGTAAAGGCAAAAAAAGGCCATGGTGGCAAAGTAAATACAATATAGCAAGTTAAACACTGGAATGGTAGATTTGCAATGGAAGAATGTGCAAAGTAGAAATAAAAATAATGGGGTGCAAAGGAGCAAAATAAATTAATTCATTAAATACAGTAGGGAAAGAGGTAGTTGTTTGGGCTAAATTATAGGTGGGCTATGTACAGGTGCAGTAATATGTGAGCTGCTCTGACAGTTGGTGCTTAAAGCTAGTGAGGGAGATAAGTGTTTCCAGTTTCAGAGATTTTGTAGTTCGTTCCAGTCATTGGCAGCAGAGAACTGGAAGGAGAGGCGGCCAAAGAAAGAATTGGTTTTGGGGGTGACTGGAGAGATATACCTGCTGGAGCGTGTGCTACAGGTGGGAGATGCTATGGTGACCAGCGAGCTGAGATAAGGGGGGACTTTACCTAGCAGGGTCTTGTAGATGACATGGAGCCAGTGGGTTTGGCGACGAGTATGAAGCGAGGGCCAGCCAACGAGAGCGTACAGGTCGCAATGGTGGGTAGTATATGGGGTTTTGGTGACAAAACGGATTGCACTGTGATAGACTGCATCCAATTTGTTGAGTAGGGTATTGGAGGCTATTTTGTAAATGACATCGCCAAAGTCAAGGATTGGTAGAATGGTCAGTTTTACAAGGGTATGTTTGGCAGCATGAGTGAAGGATGCTTTGTTGCGAAATAGGAAGCCAATTCTAGATTTAACTTTGGATTGAAGATGTTTGATATGGGTCTGGAAGGAGAATTTACAGTCTAACCAGACACCTAAGTATTTGTAGTTGTCCACGTATTCTAAGTCCGAGCCATCCAGAGTAGTGATGTTGGACAGGCGGGTAGGTGCAGGTAGCGATCGGTTGAAGAGCATGCATTTAGTTTTACTTGTATTTAAGAGCAATTGTATGCCACAGAAGGAGAGTTGTATGGCATTGAAGCTTGCCTGGAGGGTTGTTAACACAGTGTCCAAAGAAGGGCCAGAAGTATACAGAATGGTGTCGTCTGCATAGAGGTGGATCAGAGACTCACCAGCAGCAAGAGCGACCTCATTGATGTATACAGAGAAGAGAGTCGGTCCAAGAATTGAACCCTGTGGCACCCCCATAGAGACTGCCAGAGGTCCGGACAGCAGACCCTCCGATTTGACACACTGAACTCTATCAGAGAAGTGGTTGGTGAACCAGGCGAGGCAATCATTTGAGAAACCAAGGCTGTCGAGTCTGCCCATGAGGATGTGGTGATTGACAGAGTCGAAAGCCTTGGCCAGATCAATGAATACGGCTGCACAGTAATGTTTCTTATCGATGCAGGTTAAGATATCGCGTTTAGGACCTTGAGCGTGGCTGAGGTGCACCCATGACCAGCTCTGAAACCAGACTGCATAGCAGAGAAGGTATGGTGAGATTCGAAATGGTCGGTAATCTGTTTGTTGACTTGGCTTTCGAAGACCTTAGAAAGGCATGGTAGGATAGATATAGGTCTGTAGCAGTTTGGGTCAAGAGTGTCCCCCCCCTTTGAAGAGGGGGATGACCGCAGCTGCTTTCCAATCTTTGGGAATCTCAGACGACACGAAAGAGAGGTTGAACAGGCTAGTAATAGGGGTGGGAACAATTTCGGCAGATCATTTTAGAAAGAAAGGGTCCAGATTGTCTAGCCCGGCTGATTTGTAGGGGTCCAGATTTTGCAGCTCTTTCAGAACATCAGCTGAACGGATTTGGGAGAAGGAGAAATGGGGAAGGCTTGGGCGACTTGCTGTGGGGGGTGCAGTGCTGTTGACCGGGGTAGGAGTAGCCAGGTGGAAAGCATGGCCAGCCGTAGAAAAATGCTTATTGAAATTCTCAATTATGGTGGATTTATCAGTGGTGACAGTGTTTCCTATCTTCAGTGCAGTGGGCAGCTGGGAGGAGGTGTTCTTATTCTCCATGGACTTTACAGTGTCCCAGAACTTTTTTGAGTTAGTGTTGCAGGAAGCAAATTTCTGCTTGAAAAAGCTAGCCTTGGCTTTTCTAACTGCCTGTGTATAATGGTTTCTAGCTTCCCTGAACAGCTGCATATCACGGGGGCTGTTCAATGCTAATGCAGAACGCCATATGATGTTTTTGTGTTGGTTAAGGGCAGTCAGGTCTGGGGAGAGCCAAGGGCTATATCTCTTCCTGGTCCTAAATTTCTTGAATGCGGCATGTTTATTTAAGATGGTTAGGAAGGCATTCAAAAACCAGGCATCCTCTACTGACGGGATGAGATCAACATCCTTCCAGGATACCCCGGCCAGGTCGATTAGAAAGGCCTGCTCGCTGAAGTGTTTCAGGGAGCGTTTTACAGTGATGAGTGGAGGTCGTTTGACCGCTGACCCATTACGGATGCAGGCAATGAGGCAGTGATCGCTGAGATCTTGGTTGAAGACAGCAGAGGTGTATTTAGAGGGCAAGTTGGTTAGGATGATATCTATGAGGGTGCCCGTGTTTAAGGCTTTGGGGAGGTACCTGGTAGGTTCATTGATAATTTGTGTGAGATTGAGGGCATCAAGTTTAGATTGTAGGATGGCTGGGGTGTTAAGGATGTTCCAGTTTAGGTCGCCTAGCAGCACGAGCTCTGAAGATAGATGGGGGGCAATCAGTTCACATATGGTGTCCAGAGCACAGCTGGGGGCAGAGGGTGGTCTATAGCAGGCGGCAACGGTGAGAGACTTGTTTTTAGAGAAGTGGATTTTTAAAAGTAGAAGTTAAAATAGTTTGGGTACAGACCTGGATAATAGGACAGAACTCTGCAGGCTATGTTTGCAGTAGATTGCAACACCGCCCCCTTTGGCAGTTCTATCTTGTCTGAAAATGTTGTAGTTTGGTATTAAAATTTCTGAATTTTTGGTAGTCTTCCTAAGCCAGGATTCAGACACAGCTAGAACATACGGGTTGGCAGAGTGTGCTAATGCAGTGAATAGAACAAACTTAGGGAGGAGGCTTCTAATGTTAACATGCATGAAACCAAGGCTATTACGGTTACAGAAGTCATCAAAAGAGAGCGCCTGGGGAACAGGAGTGGAGCTAGGCACTGCAGGGCCTGGATTCACTTCTACATCGCCAGAGGAACAGAGGAGGAGTAGAATAAGGGTGCGGCTAAAAGCAATAAGAATTGGTCGTCTAGAACGTCTGGAACAGAGAGTAAAAGGAGGGTTCTGGGGGCGATAAAATAGCATCAAGGTATAATGTACAGACAAAGGTATGGTAGGATGTGAATACAATGGAGGTAAACCTAGGTATTGAGTGATGAAGAGAGAGATATTGTCTCTAGAAACATAATTGAAACCAGGAGATGTCATTGCATGTGTGGGTGGTGGAACTAATAGGTTGGATAAGGTATAGTGAGCAGGACTAGAGGCTCTACAGTGAAATAAGCCAATAAACACTAACCAGAACAGCAATGGACAAGGCATATTGACATTAAGGAGAGGCATGCTTAGTCGAGTGATCAAAAGGGTCCAGTGAGTGGAGAGGTTGGTTGGGGGTCACGGCGATTTAGACAGCTAGCCAGGCCATCGGTAGCAAGCTAGCATAGGATGGAGGTCTGTTATTAGCCACCTCTTGCGTTCCGTCAGTAGATTAGTGGGGTTCCGTGTGGTAGAGGGGATTAATCGAAATCACACACACAAAAAAAAAAAATAGATATAGTTATAGAGGCCCAAGAAGAAAAAATGTAACATATTAAGATTGGAAAACAATTTTTTTTGTAAAGTTGACTATGTGTTCTTTATGACGGAATTATTTTACAACATTGCACTCAATCTGTTCATGGAACGACTGTCACCTTTCCTCAGAGAGCTCTGATACAGGACAGTATCCCAGCCCTGTGGAGGTAGAGGAGAGGCTGCACTAACCCACAGATCACAATGACGGAGAAAGAAATGGATAGTGACAAACAACACAACCTGATCAAGGACATTTTACAAAGACATAATTACAATCATAGGCAGGTAGTTCAACATCATAGACACCAGGATAATCAACATGAACTTAAACATCTTCAGAGTATTAAGCTGAGATACGTAATTGTTTTAAGATGGTCAAACCAAGAATAATTTAGCTATTTGATTTAGATGCTTAGGACCAAATATATATATATATATATATATATATATATATATATAAACTAATTTGATCAAATATAGAATTTGGCCTTTTTCTACTATAGCCCATGGAAACACATTGAATTACACTGTAACGATTGTCCTCCTCTTCAGATGAGGAGTATGAAGGATCGGACCAATATGCAGTGTGGTAAGTGTCCATTTTAATTTATTAAGACTGAACACTAAAAAATACAAAATGAATGATAGAAATGAAAATCGAAACGGTCCCGAAAGGTGCAAACACAAAACAGGAAACAATCACCCACAAAACACAATAGAAAACAGGCTACCTAAATATGGCTCCCAATCAGAGACAACGACTGACACCTGCCTCTGATTGAGAACCATACTAGGCCAAACACATAGAAAATTACCTACAGAACAAAAACTAGAAAAACAACATAGAATGCCCACCCCAACTCACGCCCTGACCAAACTAAAATAAAGACATAAAGAAGGGACTAAGGTCAGAATGTGACAAAATGGCAACAAAGACCGTAAAAAATGCTTGACATTTAAAGGTCATTTGCATTTTAATGGACACGTGCAGCCTTTACCTTGAATGCCATCTTTGCAAAAGCACTACCATTGCTTTTAAATGCTGCATTGTCTACAAGCGCAATTGGATTGTATCCCAGTTTATATATATCAAAATGTTCAATGCTACATATGGATGATTTGAGAAGTTCTTGGTCTAGAATACAATATTTGTGGGAACATTAACTGCAGACCCAAAATGAACAAAACAAAACCTAGGGGATATCAAATCAACACTTTCTACAGATTACATTGGAAATACATTCAAATACATTCAAATGAATTGGAAAACAAAATGTATCCACATAGAGAGGAAGCTGTTTGAGGGAATGCTAAGTGTGTGCAAAGCTGTCATCAAGGCAAAGGGTGGCTACTTTGAAGAATCTCAAATATAAAATATATTTTGATGGTTACTACATGATTCCATATGTGTTATTTCATAGTTTTGATGTCTTCAATATTATTCTGCAATGTAGAAAATGAAGAAAACCCATTTTGACTGGTAGTGTGTATATATAAATAATTGCTACATATGGACGATTAATTTTCTTAGGCTGGTTTAAACACTATGTGGATAGGTAAAGTGAAGACCCAATATTATCAAAACAAAATCTACAGGGGAGAAATTAAATCATCATTTTCTAGACTACTGATTACTTTGAAAATACATTCAAACATAAATAATTGGAAAGCATAACAATCCATAAATAAAAAGGTATACATTTTAATAAAAAAATGACTAAGGAAAAACATAGAACATAAAAAATAATGGCATCTACTATATTGTTAAGGCTCTAATGTGTTGAAGAGATTTTACATTTTTGTCTTAGAGACCTCTGATGCAGGGCAGCTTCCCAACCCTGTGGAGGTAGAGGAGGGGCTGCACAAATCCAGAGATGACACTAATGCAGAAACAAATGGCCATGCCTGTAGAAAAGTCCATTACAGGAATGTAACTTTTAGTCTATATCATCAATACTGTTGGGATTTGAGACACAGTAGTATACACCAGGATAATCAAAATGATCTTAAAGGCCTTCATCTTAATGCTGTTTGTCCCCTCCCTGTCCCCATCCCCCGGCCCTGGACGTTTCAGAGCCCAGAGAACTGAGAGGCAGCAGAATGACATCAGCAAAAAATAGATCAGTGACTCGCCAAGGATAAAGTAGACGAACACTGGTGAAAAGTTCTCAAACACACAAAGACAGCAGGACCCGAGAACCATCAGCCAGACAACACTACAACACCCCACCCTGTATCTCAGGGGTTTGTACTTCAGGAAGACAACAGGGTGGACCACTGCCAGGTAGCGCTCCACACAGATGCAATACTGGAACAGGGGACGACCAGTGTTAAAGAAACCAAAAGAAAATGATGCAAGATGTGCAAGTGCAATTGTAGGGATGTGCATGTTGACAAGGACAACGACTGAAAACATGCAGAAGAAGACCTCAGACACAGCCAGGTTGAGAGAGAAGAAGTCTGGGGCCATCGTCCCTCCCACTCCGGTCAGTATCAGCCACAGGACGTAGACATTGCTTGGGAGACCCAGGATGATGTTGATTGCATAGGAGGCAGTGTAGATGGATGTGCTTTGTGCATAGAGAGCAGCTACCGAAGAGCTGTTTGTTTCTGAGATGTTCATGTCTTCACCTTCTGTACTGGTGTTTGGGGTTTCAATATTCTACAACAATAAAGAGCTGTCACCAGGATTTGTTCCTGTTGGAATGCAACAGAAATACATTAATTAATCAATCATGAATCAATCAAAGGTACCAAGGTTGGATTCATTTCCATTTCAACTCAGTCAATTCAGGAAATTCATCAATACCAGCACAAACTACTTAAGTCGTTTTTGGGGTATCTGTACTTTACTTTACTATTTTTGTTTTTTGACAACTTTTACTTTTACTTCACTACATTCCTAAAGAAAATAATGTACTTTTTGATCCATACATTTTCCCTGACACAAAAAAGTAATTCACACACTTATCAAGAGAACATTCCTGGTCATCCCTAGTGACACTGATCAGGATGACTCACATTGTAGTCTGGCTATTGGTAAAAATTAAAAAAAAAGAAGAATGTGCTGTCTGGTTTGCTTAATATCAGCCATTTGAAATTATTTAAGCTTGTACTTTTACTTCTGATACTTAAGTATATGTTTGCAATTAAATTTACATTTGATGCTGAAGTATATTTAAAACCAAATACTTTTAGACTTTTACTCAAGTAGTATTTTACTGAAAAAAATGAGAAAAAGTCAGCAACCTTCCCACTAGCCATGATTGGCTGAGATAATGAGTGGGCTGGACATGCCGAGAGATGAGTTTGGATTGGTCTGCCAAATAGCGCTTGTCTGTCTATTGGAGCTGGTCAGTATGTTTAGGTAATCGTGTTGAACGCTGCTTTTAAAAAATATATATATTGTGTAGTAAACCTACATAAACCTAATGTCAAGTTTAAGTGTCCTGTTAGCTAATTAACGTTAGCTGGCTGGTCTAGTTAGCTAACGTTATGTGTATGCTCTCCACTTTCTGGATGACCGAGTTTTGAAATCAGTGGAAATTGAGTGTGATAGCTAAGGAGATGGAGGAAACACTAGGTTGGATTTCATCGTCAAACTAAGGGCTACTATGCATTGCATCAGACAGGAGATGCGTCCAACCATGATGTACACTGGTGAGATGTTCAGATATTACATGTTCCTAATTTTGACAGAAAGTAGTTTCATTTCAATTGTACTGTTAGCTAGCTAATGTTAGCTGGCTGGGTCACTAGCTAAAATTATGTATATGATCTTATTCTTCGTATCTCAGACACAATTGCTTGACTAGTTATAGCCATAGAGCCTGGTTGGTTCGCTACCTGCAGATTCATGCATGGTGGTAACGTCATGAGTTGTGAATATGGTCCATTGTTTAGCTAGCTAGCTAGCTACATGTCTTAACATAAGTCTCCACTCTAATTTTGACAAAGTATTTTCATTTCAAGTTAAAGTGTACTGTTAGCTAGCTAGATAACGTTAGCTGGCTGGCTTGCTTGCTAACATTATGTGATGCGTTGGGATTCATTGTTTACCTAGCTAGCTATCTAGCTACATTTCTTAACAAAATATTATCGTCTTAGTGTGCCAGACCGCAGAATAACTCATGAATTTTTGAACACTCAACACCCATTGAATATGTCAGGTGTCAACGTCGGCAACAACCGTAATACAGTTTTTGCCACAGTTACAGTCACCAACACTCTGGAATAACATGGAGAAAACCCTAACAAGCTCTGCTAAAGCGAGTCAAATGGTCAGAGTGGGGTGTTCTCTCATTATGTGTCTGGAAATAGCTAGCCAATGTTAGCGAGTTAGCTTGGGTGCTTGACAGTAGCTGTAAGGTCAGAGCTTTCGCAACATCCTCACAACAACCCTACTTATTGGCCAGAGCATCCAGTGTGCATTCTGAACCCGAAACGCTCTGAATTTATTAACAGACATTCTGACAGCACAGTTAAAATCACCAACGCTAACTAACTTGCCAGCTACTTCCAGACCTCTAAGAGAGAGAAAAGCTCAATGAACATTACTCGCCCTAGCAGAGCTGGTTAGGCTTTTATGTTATCAGAGCGTTGATAACATAAAAGCCTAACCAGCTCTGCTAGGGCGAGTAATGTTCATTGAGCTTTTCTCTCTCTTAGATGTCTGGAAGTAGCTGGCAAGTTAGTATAGAATGGTTGGATCAACCTTTAAATAGATGGGTGGGGCTAAGGCTTAAGAGGGTGTGAACAATGCTGAATGGGTGTAGACAAAGGGGGGCTCTCCAATAGTAGTACCAAAACATTGAAGACAGTTTTCTCAAAAGTGAGTTTACAAGTTGATCAACTTTCAAAGCGGAATTACTTTCCCATTGTTTCCTCAAATGCAGTGAATATACCATTTTGTAGCTCTGAGCCTTTACTTTTATCCAATGTAAAAAAAGAAAAAATAATAAAAAAAGAAGAAATTCACGTGTTGCTATGTAAGACTGAATCCAGGTGGTGAGTCTTCCACCACTGAAAATAAGTAACTCTGGGTCCTTGAAAATATACAGTGGGGAGAATAAGTATTTGATACACTGCCGATTTTGCAGGTTTTCCTACTTACAAAGCATGTAGAGGTCTGTCATTTTTATCATAGGTACACTTCAACTGTGAGAGACAGAATCTAAAATTCAGAAAATCACATTGTATGATTTTTAAGTAATTTATTTGCATTTTATTGCGTGACATAAGTATTTGTTATTATTAATATTATTATTATTAATAAAATGGCATGTTATTGAATTGACTTACTCAATGTCTTATTGAACACATCTAATGATATTATCTAAATCTAACATATAGTATATTCTCTTTGGGTCTTATTAATTAAATCAGAAAGAAAGTTAGTGAGAAAATGATCAAACCTGAAGATATGGTGTTCTCTTCTTGTCTGAAGGTGAAGGGATGACGTTAGGTTGACAAGCTGAAACAGGAGTGCAGACATTAACACACCTTCACTCTGTCTGTCAGTGAGTTTGTTCTGCATCACACACACTACAGTACCTCTGTCCATCTCTTGCTCAATCACTCACTCACTCCCCCCATACCTCCCGCCCGCCCTCCCTTTCTCCCTTTCTCCCTCACCCATAACCACAACCTCAGCCACACCCACCAAGACACCTGTGTTGCTCCCATCTATAAACAGTGGCTGCCATTCACCTCACTTAATGGACCAAACCTGACATGCAAATGTTTTCCACTGGTTATGACAACACTAAGTGATGTTAAGTATGGTTTACGAGAATATGCCGTGCAGTGTAGAATGTGTTCTGGATGGATGGATAGGGGTCTGATTATTCCCAAATCAGGTCAAAGTTCAGGAAAAACTAATGGCCTGAGTTACACAATATGGTGGTCAGTGGAGAATTATTCAATGTAAATTTTATGGCACCATTTTAGCTGGAACTACCCTTAGATTTTAAGGATTAATATATTGAAATAAGATAATTTTATTGCCTACGCTGTAAAATAGGTGTGGTGGAATCTTGATCTGTCTCCGTCCGTCTTTCTGTTGGTGACACGCGATATCTCAGACACCACTGTCCCGATTTTGATGAAACTTGGATGAATTATGCGTCTTGCTTTAGACAACCGGCATTTAAAAAATTGGAATGATGGTGGTGCTATAAGAACAGATTTCAAATCCAAACTTTGAAAGGACATGCCTCTCACCCCTTTTGACCAAAAGTAATGAGATGAGGTACGTAGGTCCCTCCCCTCACAAGGAACTAATTTGCCTCAGTGACACATAAGGTACGCCATCATGAAGTTTTTGCTATTTTGAATTCTGTGAAAAACACTTCAAACACTACTCTTCTGTCACCAAAATACTGATCTGCACAAAACCTCATCACAATATTTTCCAGAACAGCCCCTAAAACAACATGGCTGCTATTGACCAATAAACATTCACATGTGCGTGGTCTGGAAAATAAGTGCATATAAATCAGTCAAGGATATTGCTTTATAACACAATTTGGTAGACATTTTGTGAACACTGTCAAGACTCAACATATGCAAGAACATTCATACTGACCACACAGTGGCAATATAACTGGCACATGATTATATTTCTTGATCTGTTTGTCTAGGAGTGCTGAAATTTGGCACACATGGTCAGGGATATGAGTCTAGCTAACCCAAACTATATCTCAGACACCACTGGACCGATTTTGATTAAACTTAAACTGTCTTACCACAGAGATCTGTCATTTACACAACTAAATTGATTGGCCAAAGAGGGTTTGCTACATAATTTATGGGGGACTACATGTTTACTGTTGCCTATTTTGATCATGGGTAGTGATAGACCCAGCAACTTCATTACCAAGCTGTCACCAAAGCTCTCCGTCTCACAACACTGATTGTAGAGGTTGTGTGGAGGACACTGTCCTTTTTCTGAAGCTTATAACTTTCTTACTTCTATTTTCATGGTGGAGGCTTAAACATTGATATCGTCCCCCATGATGAATTCAGAGGTGGGACTATGGCTCTGTCTCTGTCCGTTCGTACGTTAGTCACACTGCAATATCTCAGACACCACTGGCCAGATATTTATAAAACATGGGTGAATGATGCATCTTGCATTAACAATAAAGTATTTTCAAAATTACACTGAGAGGCTCAAGATGGGCGATATAGTAATCAATTGAAATTACAAACTTTGCTTAAACATATCTCCTGTCCCATTTGTGCTACAATTTCTGTCACTAATTTCCCCTCGTGGGCCACAACATGTTTATTGTTGCCTTGTTTGATATTATTATTATTGTTATTTTTTATTATAAATTTACAGACATATCCTTTAAGTATCACCTTTTTAAAAAAGACAGACATATAGGGAGTTACTTACAGTGGAAGTCAGAAGTTTACAAACACTTAGGGTGGAGTCATTAAAACTAGTTTTTCAACCACTCACATTTCTTGTTAACAAACTATTGTTTTGGCAATTAGGACATCTGTCGGTTAGGACATCTACTTTGTGCATGACACAAGTAATTTTTCCAACAATTGTTTACAGATGGATTATTTCACTTATAATTCACTGTAAGTTTGCATACACTAAGTTGACGGTGCCATTAAACAGCTTGGAGAATTCCAGAAAATTATGTCATGGCTTTAGAAGCTTCTGATAGGCTAATTGGCATCATTTGAGTCAATTGGAGGTCTACCTGTGGATGTATTTCAAGGCCTACCTTCAAACTCAGTGTCTCTTTGCTTGACATCATGGGAAAATCAAAAGAAATCAGCCAAGACCTCCAAAAAACAATGGTAGACCTCCACAAGTCTAGTTCATCCTTGGGAGCAAATTTCCAAACACCTCAAGGTACCACGTTCATCTGTACACACAATAGTATGCAAGTATAAACACCATGGGAGCACGCAGCCATCATACCGCTCAGGAAGGAGACTCGTTCTGTCTCCTAGAGATAGAACGTACTTTGGTGTGAAAAGTGCAAAACAATCCCAGACCAACAACAAAGAACCTTGTGAAGATGCTGGAGGAAACAGGTACAAAATGATCTATATCCACAGTTAAATGAGTCCTATGTCGACAAAACCTGAAAGAAAGAAGCCACTGCTCCAAAACCGCCATAAAAAAAGCCAGACTACGGTTTGCAACTGCACATGGCAACAACGATCATACTTGTTGGAGAAGTGTCCTCTGGTCTGATGAAACAAAAATTGAAATATTTGGCCATAATGACCATCGTTGTGTTTGGAGAAAAAGGGGGAGGCTTGCAAGCCGAAGAACATCATCCCAAACGTGAAGCACGGGGGTGGCAGAATCATGTTGTGGGGGTGTTTTGATGAAGGAGGGACTGGTGCTCTTCACAAAATAGATGGTTTCATGAGGGTGGAAAATTATGTGGATATATTGAAACAACATCTCAAGACATCGGTTAAAGTTAAAACTTGGTTGGAAATGGGTCTTCCAAATGTACAATGATCCCAAGCATACTTCCAAAGTTGTGGCAAAATGGCTTAAGGACAACAAAGTCAAGGTATTGGAGTGGCCATCACAAAGCCCTGACCTCAATCCCATAGAAAATGTATGGGCAGAACTGAAAAGGCGTGTGTGCCTACAATCTGACTCAGTTACTCCAACTCTGTCAGGAGGAATGGGACAAAACTCACCCAACTTCTTGTGGGAAGCTTGTGGAAGGCTACCCAAAACGTTTGACCCAAGTTAAACCATTTAAATGCAATTCTACCAAATGAGTGAGTGTAAACTTCTGACCCACTGGGAATGTAATGAATGAAACTAAAGCTGAAATAAAAAAATTCTCAATACTATTATTCTGACATTTCACATTCTTAAAATATAGTGGTGATCCTAACTGAGATAAGACAGGACATTTTTACTAGGATTAAATGTCAGGAATTGTGAAAAACTTCCAACATCAGCTGTACAAGTGGTACCGGTACCGAGTCAATGTGCAGGGGTACTGGTTAGTCACAGTAATTAAGGTAATATGTACGTGTAGGTAGGGGTAAAGTGGCTATGCATAGATAATAAACAAATACAAATTTGAATAAATACAAATAAGGGGATCAATGTAAATAATACAGGTAGCCATTTGATTAATGGTTGTGCAGTCTTATGGCTTGGGGGTAGAAGCTGTTCAGTGTCCTGTTGGTTTACGACTTGGTGCATCGGTACCACATGCCGTGCGTTAGCAGAGAGAACAGTCTATGACTTGGGTGGCTTTCCAATTTTTTGGGCTTTCCTATGACACAGGTTGGTATAGAGGTCCTGGATGGCAAGGAGCTCGACAAAGACCTAGGGAGATTTTTCAATACCTTGCAAAGAGGGCACACATTGGTAGATTGGTAGATATAAAATAATCAGATGTTGAATATCCCTTTGAGCATGATGAAGTTATTAATTACACTTTGGATGGTCTATCAACACACCCAATCACTACAAATATATAGGCGTCCTTCCTATCTCAGTTGCCAGATAGGAACGAAACTGGTCAGCGATTTCACAATGCGGTCATTTATGATTTTCAAACAGTTACAGACTTTGGTTGTGATATGAGATAACTGAGGCTGGCTCACCAACAGTGTAGTTACTCCACAATACTAACCTAAATGATAGAGTGAAAAGGAGGAAGCCTGTACAGATTGAAAATATTCCAAAACATTCATCCTGTTTGCAAAAGGTACTTTAGCATTATTGCAAATCATTTGGCAAAGAAATGTAATAATTGCTATGTTTGGGGCACATCTAACACAAATCATCACTGAGTACCACTCTTCATTTTTTTTCAAGTATGGTAGTGGCTGCATCAGATTATGGGATGCTTGTCATTGCTAAGGACTAGAGAGTTTTTTAGGATGAAAATAAATGTAATACAGCTAGAAGCATTGGCAAAATCTCAGAGGAAAACCTCATTCAGTCAATTTTCTAACAGACACTGGGAGACAGATTTTATCTTTCAGGAGGACAATAACATAAAACACAAGGCCAAATCTACACTGGAGTTGCATACCAAGATGACATTGAATGTTCCTAGCTACAGTTTTGACTTAAATTGTCTTAAAAATCTATGGTGCCATCGATAAAATGCAGTTGTGCCACCATGGAGCGCTCTGTTCACAAAGTTGACATCAGCAAACCGCTCGCCCACACAACGCCATACACCTGGTCTGCAGTTGTAAGGCTGGTTGGACGTACTGCCCAATTCTATAAAAACAACGTTGTATGGCGTATGGTAGAGAAATTAACATTAAATTCTCTGGCAACAGCTCAGTTGACATACCTGCAGTCAGCATACCAATTTGCACAGTCCTTTAAAACTTGAGACATCTGTGGCATTGTGTTCTGTGACAAAACTGCACATTTTTGAGTGGCCTTTTATTGTCCCCAGCACAAGGTGCACTTGTGTAATAATTATAATGTTTAATCTACTTATTGATATGCCACACCTATCAGGGGGATGGATTATTGATGAAATTGAGAAATGCTCACTAACACAAACACATTTGTGCACAACATTTGAGAGATATAAGCTTTTTGTGCATATGGAACATTTATGGGATATTTTTTTTCAGCTCATAAGACATGGGAACACTTTACATGTTGCATTTCTATTTTTACTTTCTATTTTAATTTCTCTCTCTATTGAGTCAATTATTGTCTATATCATGGGAAAGGAGCTCTCTAACAAAATGAAACATATCTACAATGGAGAGACAGAGATAGAGAGTGTGTGTGAGAGACAGAGGTAGAGAGTGTGTGTGAGAGAGGGGGGGGGGGGGGGGGGGGGGTCTGGACCAAAAACAAAGAACTGGGAAAAGAGGGAGAAAGAGTTAAAAGACAGGAATGAATCAGTCATTCATTGGTTCCATCACAAATGGCACCCTACTTCCAATTTAGTGCACTACTTTTGACCAGGGCTCCCTCGCTCCATCTCAAGCTTCCGCCATCCATCCCTCACCCGGAAGCACACCGTCAGCCACCCCCACCAAAACATCTCTTGCTCCCATCTGTAAAATGATGCTGCCCATGACCTCACTAGATGAACGACACCTGACATGCAAATTTTTCCTCTGGTTATGACAAGTGATGTTTAGTATGGTTGAAGAGAATACGCCGTGCTGTGTAGAATGTGTTGTGGATGGTTATGGCCTAGTTACACAATATAGTGATCAATGCAGACGTTTTCCATTTTATAAAGCCATTGTAGCTGGAACTGCCCATTGATTTTAAGGGTAAATGTATTGAAATAAGATTACTTTATTAGTTATTATAATTATTGTTGTTATTTATACAATATATACATATACAGACGTACTTCATTCTTCCTCTGTAAAGAAGACAGACAGATGGGGAACTCCTTAATGAGTGTGTATTAAATCACATGACAAGAATATCTACATTGTAACTTTCAATGACAACAATGAACAACCATCATTTCAAGGGAAAACACATAAATGTTCGGTGCCAGTCTGTTTCTGTATGAGACAGGGGAATTGTCTTTCTCTCTGCCAATAAAATACCACACACAAGTTGAAACAGAATCACACCAGGTCTATTTACAAACAAGTACATTAAGGCCAGGATTGAATGCAAACCCATGCTACATCAAGAATGATGTTTAAAGGTAAATTAGAATTGAGCCGACTTGTGCAGGGTTAACCTTGAATGACGTTTCCGCGAAACAGGTACCATTGCCTTTAACAGCTGCATTGTCTACAAGCGTGATGAATTGAAACCCAGCCAATATATCAACATGTCAATGCTACGTGTGGACGATTTAGGAAGTTATTGCGCTGGGTTTACACTCTACGGTATGTGGGTACATAAACATGAGACCCAATATTATCAAAACAAAATCTACAGGGCGGAAATCAAACTGTCACTTTCTATGATTACATCGGAAATAGATTCAACATTATTATTTGGAAAACAAAATTGGTAATATAGAATGTAAGATGTATTGTATATTTTGACTTTTTGTCTTAGAGACCTCTGATACAGGGCAGCTTCCCAACCCTGTGGGTGTAGAGGAGGGGCTGCACAAACCCAGAGATTAAACAATGCAGAAACTATTGGACATTCCTGTAAAAAAGTCCATGTAGGAAATGTATTTATAACTCAGTGCCATCAATGCCAGTGGGAGTTGAGACACAGTAGCATACACCAGGATAATCAAAATGATCTTAAAGGCCTTCATCTTAATGCTGTTTGTCCCCTCCCTGTCCCCATCCCCCGGCCCTGGACGTTTCAGAGCCCAGAGAACTGAGAGGCAGCAGAATGACATCAGAGAAAAATAGATCAGTGACTGGCCAAGAGCAGAGTAAAATGACACTGGTGTAGAATTCGTAAACAAAGAGAGACAGCAGGAACAAAGAGCCATCAGCCAGACAACACTTCAACACCCCACCCTGTATCTCAGGGGTTTGTACTTCAGGAAGACCACAGGATGGACCACCGCCAGGTAGCGCTCTAAACAGATACAGCACTGGAACAGGGGACGACCAGAGAATATGAACCCAAAATAAAAAGCAGTAGCTTTGTGGACAACATCAGACTGGACATATCTGTCAGCTATGTGTACGGCATTAAAGATGCAGAGGAGAATCTCAGACACGGTCAAGTTGAGAGTGAAGAACTCTGAGGCCATCGTCCCTCCCGCTCAGGTCAATTTCAGCCACAGGATGTAGACATTGGTTGGGAGTCCCAGGATGATATTGACTGCATATGAAGCAGTTGAGGACCACAATGGAAATAAGTCCTAGACTTTATTGTGTGATATCCTCGATGATTTTATTCACGTGCATGTATGGCTTTTAAGTTTATTTGTGCTTTTTTAAAAATGGTCTAATTAATAAACTAAACTAAAAGAGGTAGAGAGAGATAAAGGGACAAAGGGAGAAAGGGAGGGAGATAAAGAGAGATGGAGGGGGAGAAGGAGAAGAGAAGGGAGGTGGAGAGAGATGGAGGCGCAGAAGGAGAAGAGAAGGGAGGTGGAGAGAGATGAGGGAGATAAAGAGAGATGGAGGGGGAGAAGGAGAAGAGAAGGGAGGTGGAGAGGAGGAATGTTATACAAGCAACATGATCATGCAAAGTATTTATCTCGCTATAATTGCAGACTTAACTCATCTTATATATGCACATGTAATCATTCTGTAACCCGTGCAATAGGATCTTAGATATTACTCTGTTGAAGCCTTTGTTTACCCTGGTTGAAAAATACATGTAAAGCGCTGAGTTCCATCAACTAGGTATGCAGCCTAGTTAGAATCACAATGAAGCACTCAAAGAAACCTGAGGAAGCTAAATTAAGATCATTTGTTACAATTATTGGTAGATAAAATATGCACTACAAATGATCACTTTGTAAACATGAAATTTCAGAATGTGTCCATATATTTTTTTTAAATGCCAATATTCAGATTAAAATATATTGTTTTCGACATCTTGTGTTTTTGTTCAAAAGCTACATCAATCTATATCAATTGAGATTTCAATTAAAATGAAAAAACTATTTAACTCACCTGTAGCCTGTTGATGCAGTGTCTCTGTCCTCTGACGTGTGGTATATTGTGTCTCTCACAGATGCTGAAACGGATGACCTGATACTAAATATCCAAATCTCTACCCTGCCCTGCCTTGCCGCAACTGAGTGTCCTGTCATCTCAACCTGGTGATGCAAACCACTGTGCATCCACTATAATATATAGTGTATAGGGTGCCATTTTAGACGTTGAGCACAGTACAGATGAGCGGTGTCATATTCAAATGTTTTGTTAAGCATGCATGAATTTGCCCCTCCCTGCTACTCACGACAAGCTTCATTTACCCCTGTCACAAGGGAAGTTATGGCTGATTTAAGATGAAATGGTCAACCCTGTTACTTTAATTGTACACTTTTATAGTCCTTTCTCTTAATTTAACCTCTGAAATTGGAAAACGTTTTTTTTTTACTTGAACATGTGATCATTATGACAGAATATTAAAATGAGGTTAAATATTTCTTTCCAAAAAATGACACTTCCCAAAAGGCAATCTATTAATGGAACGACTCAGTCACCTCTTCCTCAGAGACCCCTGATACAGGGCAGTGTCCCAGCCCTGTGCACAAACCGACAGATCACAATGATTCATTAAAGGACTACCTCATGAATCTGGATGAGAGATTTCCAAGAGTGTGCAAAGCTGTCATCAAGGCAAAGGGGGGCTACTTTGAGGTATCTAAAATCCCAAATATATTTAGATTTGTTTAACACTTTTTTGGTTACTACATGATTCCAAATGTGTTATTTCAGAGTTGTGATGTCTTCACTAATATTCGATAATGTAAAAAATAGTAAAAAAGAAAGAAAAACCCTTGAATGAGTAGGTGTTTCGAAACAACTGTATTTTGTAACTATTTTAGTTAACCTTAATTTAAGCAGGAAGTCATTCTGAGCCCACAATATCTTTTGCAGATGTTCCCTGCATGAACAGATCAATAAACAACCAATACATTATGCACTTCAACAGGTATATCTATATACACATCAATTAAACAACTCACCATTGGAATCAAGTGGTAGGACTACTGGACTACATCAAGCCTATTATCTGGCCTCTATTATCTCTTAGAGACCTCTGACACAGGACAGTTTCCTAGCACTGTGGAGGTAGAGGAGGGGCTGCACCAACCCAGTAACCACACTGATGGTGAAACCAATGTTTAAGTCTAACGAAAACACTCCAACGTTCAAATGACCTTTTCATGGTAGAGTTACCTCATATGGAAGATAATTCATCACCATAGACAACATGATAATCATAATGATCTTGAAGGCCTTTATCTTCATGTTATTTGTCCCCTCCCCCTCCCCTTCCCCCGGCCCGGGACGTTTCAGAGCCCTGAGGACTGAGAGACAGCAGAATAGCTTCAACAAAAACAACATCAGAAACTCACACCAGTAAACATACATTTTAAAAGTTATTTTACTCCCAAACATAAAGAACAGACAGGACCCAAGCACCATCAGCCAGACAATACCACAACACACCACCCTGTATCTCAGAGGTTTGTACTTCAAGAAGACTACAGGGTGGACCACCGCCAGGTAGCGCTCTAAACAGATACAGCACTGGAACAGGGGACGGCCTGTCATTAGAAAATCGTAAGAAAATACCAGGATGTACGTGATAACTGTTGTGGGGTGCTTTAGCCAGACAAAATACAAGATGGAAGACAGATACAGTGCCTTGCGAAAGTATTCGCCCCCCTTGAACTTTGCGACCTTTTGACACATTTCAGGCTTCAAACATAAAGATATAAAACTGTATTTTTTTGTGAAGAATCAACAACAAGTGGGACACAATCATGAAGTGGAACGACATTTTTTGGATATTTCAAACTTTTTAACAAATCAAAAACTGAAAAATTGGGCGTGCAAAATTATTCAGCCCCCCTTAAGTTAATACATTGTAGCGTCACCTTTTGCTGCGATTACAGCTGTAAGTCGCTTGGGGTATGTCTCTATCAGTTTTGCACATCGAGAGACTGAAATGTTTTCCCATTCCTCCTTGCAAAACAGCTCGAGCTCAGTGAGGTTGGATGGAGAGCATTTGTGAACAGCAGTTTTCAGTTCTTTCCACAGATTCTCGATTGGATTCAGGTCTGGACTTTGACTTGGCCATTCTAACACCTGGATATGTTTATTTTTGCACCATTCCATTGTAGATTTTGCTTTATGTTTTGGATCATTGTCTTGTTGGAAGACAAATCTCCGTCCCAGTCTCAGGTCTTTTGCAGACTCCATCAGGTTTTCTTCCAGAATGGTCCTGTATTTGGCTCCATCCATCTTCCCATCAATTTTAACCATCTTCCCTGTCCCTGCTGAAGAAAAGCAGGCCCAAACCATGATGCTGCCACCACCATGTTTGACAGTGGGGATGGTGTGTTCAGCTGTGTTGCTTTTACGCCAAACATAACGTTTTGCATTGTTGCCAAAAAGTTCCATTTTGGTTTCATCTGACCAGAGCACCTTCTTCCACATGTTTGGTGTGTCTCCCAGGTGGCTTGTGGCAAAATTTAAACTACACTTTTTATGGATATCTTTAAGAAATGGCTTTCTTCTTGCCACTCTTCCATAAAGGCCAGATTTGTGCAATATACGACTGATTGTTGTTCTATGGACAGAGTCTCCCACCTCAGCTGTAGATCTCTGCAGTTCATCCAGAGTGATCATGGGCCTCTTGGCTGCATCTCTGATCAGTCTTCTCCTTGTATGAGCTGAAAGTTTAGAGGGACGGCCAGGTTTTGGTTGATTTGCAGTGGTCTGATACTCCTTCCATTTCAATATTATCGCTTGCACAGTGCTCCTTGGGATGTTTAAAGCTTGGGAAATCTTTTTGTATCCAAATCCGGCTTTAAACTTCTTCACAACAGTATCTCGGACCTGCCTGGTGTGTTCCTTGTTCTTCATGATGCTCTCTGCGCTTTTAACGGACCTCTGAGACTATCACAGTGCAGGTGCATTTATACGGAGACTTGATTACACACAGGTGGATTGTATTTATCATCATTAGTCATTTAGGTCAACATTGGATCATTCAGAGATCCTCACTGAACTTCTGGAGAGAGTTTGCTGCACTGAAAGTAAAGGGGCTGAATAATTTTGCACACCCAATTTTTCAGTTTTTGATTTGTTAAAAAAGTTTGAAATGTCCAATAAATGTCGTTCCACTTCATGATTGTGTCCCACTTGTTGTTGATTCTTCACAAAAAAATACAGTTTTATATCTTTATGTTTGAAGCCTGAAATGTGGCAAAAGGTCGCAAAGTTCAAGGGGGCCAAATACTTTCGCAAGGCACTGTAGAAGAGGATCTCAGACACGGCCAGGTTGAGAACGTAGAATTCTGAAGCCATCGTCCCTCCAGCTCTGGTCAGTATCAGCCACAGGACTTAGATATTGGTGGGGAGACCCAGGATAAAGTTGATTGCATAGGAAGCAGTGCTGATTGATTGGTCTTGGGACAAATAGGCAGCAAATGGATATCTAGGCAGGGAGGAGTTTGTAGCTGAGGATGAAGTATTCATCTCTTCACTTGGTATAGTTCTGATGTGTAATGGAAGCTGAGAATTGACATTTAAATAGCCTTTTAAAGTGTTTAATCAATAAATATTTACAATATAATTCCTATGAGATATTCATATCAATCATGCTTAAATTATACCATGCAGACATTTTTTCAGCTATGAAATATCTCAGAATACCAGAACATGTACTGAAAACAATGTGGAAAACCTCAGAAGTGAAATTAATACTTTTTCTTCGGCAACAATACAGATTTTTAAGAGAAAAAAACAAACAATTTTAGACCTTAACTGATGGAGCTCTTCTCTCTACTGGGAAGTCTGTTACAATAACTTAATGCTGGTTCATATACAACAGACACAGCATAACACAGGCAACACCTATGGAATTGGAGGTGGTACTTCCTCACCTTATCCAATGAGACTTTGTTTTTTCCCCATTCAAAACATTTTCCAAGTCAGGTCTATTGGGCCCAGCTTGTACACCTGTGAGTCACAAACAGGTGCAGCAGGTCATTACACCTATGCAAAAGATTGTGTTTTTCAGGACCTAATGGCCATACACAGTCTATGATTGATTGAGGAGGTTTTGTAAGTGACTGCATCTAGGGACAGGAGACTTCCTAACCATGTTAGATATAGTTTAGAAAGTGTATATTCAAACAGGCAGATCCAAAATTAAGGATTAAGCATATGGATTGAAATGATTTACATTTAAGGCTAATGTTAGTGGTTAAGGTTAGGCGTAGTGGGATGGGTGTAGCATAATGGATTAGCTTTAGGGCTAAGGTTAGGTTTGGGTTTCGGGCTAAGGTTAGGTTTGGGTTTACGGTTAGAGTAAAGGTTAAGGTTAGGATTAGGGGGATTGGTGAAATGTAAGGGGTTAAACTTAGAGCAAAGGTTGTGGTTAGGTTTGAGTTTAAGGTTAGCTTAAGGGTTAAGTTTAGGCAATGTAGGGTTAGTGTAACCCCCATTCGGAACCACACAAAATTTGCCAGTCATATACAGTATATTAACTACCTATAATTTAGTTATCTCTTCATTCCATATACTGTTAATAAGCTATGTACAGTACACATGGGTACATGTCCTGTTGATGTGGATCTTGGGAGCTTAAAACCTGTTTGGGACAGTGCAATATTCTGGCCATTAAGCCCTTTATTTAACCCCAGAGTCATATGAACTCATGAATACCATTATTTCTGTCTCTGCTTCCAGTAGGAAGGAAGTGACATGCTGTTTGAGCGTTAGCCATTCCGTTAGACCTCCAGTCATTGCACTAACGCTAGTTAGCATTGTTTCACAAAACTTCCTCTAACTTCCTTCATACTGGATGCAGAGACATTAAAATGGTATCCATCAATCAATTAAGAAACCTAGGAAGAAACCTAGAGAGGAGACAGGTTCTGAGGGGTGGTCAGTCCTCTTCTGGATGCGATGGGTAGAGATTATAACAGTACATGGCTAAGATGTTCAAACGTTCATAGATGACCAGCAGAGTCAAATAATAATAATCACAGTGGTTGTAGAGGGTGCAACATGTCAGCACCTTAGGAGTAAATGTCAGTTGGCTTTTCATAGCCGATCATTCAGAGTTAGAGACAGCAGGTGCTATAGAGAGAAAGAGTTGAAAACAGGAGGACCGGGACAAGGTAGCACGTCCGGGGAACAGGTCAGGTTTCCATAGCCGCAGGCTGAACAGTTGAAACTGGACCAGTAGCATGACCAGGTGGACTGGGGACAGCAAGTATTCATCAGGCTAGGTCCTGAGGCATGGTCCTAGGGCTCAGGTCCTTCAATGAGAGAGAGAGAAAATTAGAGGGAGCATACTTAAATTCACACAGGACACCGGAAAAGAAAGGAGAAATACTCCAGATATAACAGATTGACCCTGGCCCCCGACACATAAACTATTGCGGCATAAATACTGGAGCTTGAGACAGGAGGGGTCGGGAAACACTGTGACCCCATCTGACGATACCCCCGGGCAGGGCCAACCAGGCAGGATATAACCCCACCCACTTTGCCAAAGCACAGCCCCCACTAGATGTAAATCTTCAATCCACTAACTTACTACCCTGAGACAAGGCCGAGTATAGGTCACAAAGATCTTCCCCACAGCACGACACCCGAGGGGGGCGCCAACCTTGACAGGGAGATCACGTCAGTGACTCAACCCACTCAAGTGACTTACCCCTCCAAGGGACGGCATGGAAGATCACCAGTAAGCTAGTGACTCAGCCCCTGTAATAGGGTTAGAAGGAGAGAATCCCAGTGGAGAGAGTGGAACCGGCCAGACAGAGACAGCAAGGGCAGTTTGTCACTCCCGTGCCTTTTCATTGACCTTCACACCCCTGGGCCACACTGCACTCAATCATAGCACCTTCTGAAGATACGTCTTCAATAAAGGCACCACAACAAACCTGCCAAGAGAGGGCCACCCACCAAAACTCACGGACCTGGCAATGAGGGCATTAATCAGAGAGGCAAAAAAGAGACCAAAAATAACCCTGAAGGAGCTGCAAAGCTCCACAGTGGAGATTGGAGTATCTGTCCACAGGACCTCTTCAAGCTGTATACTCCACAGAGCTGGGCTTTACGGAAGAGTGGCCAGAAATAAATAAGTAAACACATTTGGTGTTCTCCAAAAGGCATGTGGCAGACTCCCCATACATATGGAATAAGGTACTCTGCTGATGAGTACCTTATTCCATATGCTGATGAGACTAAAATGTAGTTTTTTTGCCATCAAGGAAAACGCCTTGTTTGGCGTAAACCCAACACCTCTCATAACCCTGAGAACACCATCCGCACAGTGAAGCATGGTGGTGGCAGCATCATGCTGTGGGGATGTTTTTCATTGGCAGGGACTGGGAAACTGGTCAGAATTGAAGGAATGATGGATGGCGCTAAATACAGGGAAATTCTTGAAGGAAACCTGTTGACTTTGTGGGGTGAATAGTTATGCATGTTCAAGTTTTCAGTTTGTTTTGTCTTATTACTTGTTTGTTTCACAATAAAAAAAACATTTTGCATCTTCAAAGTGGTAGGCATGCTGTGTAAATCAAATTATACAAACCCCCCAAATAGTAATGTTAATTACAGGTTGTAAGGCAACAAAATAGGAAAAATTCCAAGGGGGTGAATACTTTCGCAAGACATTGTATTACCAGAATCTTGATGTCATTTGTCCCCTCCCCCACCGATCCATTTTCCTTTTAGTTTGTGTCTGTCTGTATTGTTTACACCTGTGTCTTATTAGTTGATTTCGGTGGGTATATTTACCTCCGCTGCCTGTTAGTCTTTGTGCGGGATTGTTTTCTGTGGTTACGTTTGTAGGGGTGCGTGTTTGCACCACAGGGTTTATTTTCTCAAGGCAGTTGTGCCGTTTGGTATTCGAGTTTAGGAGTAGAGGTTTCTCCTCTGTGTGTAGTGCTTTCTTCCCTGTGTGTGTGGCAACCTCATTTGGGCATGTTTCAGTCCCATGTTGTAGTTGAGTTGCGACTGCTCAATAAACATTTTTGCCACTGGGATTTCCTTGCTCTCCTGCTCCAGCACCAGAATAACATACATTCAAATAAGACCATAATTTCACCCAAAATCGCACAATATATAACATTTAGGCTCTTTGCCAGCATAAAAGTAAGGCAGAACCCGATCACCAACCAGACTAACCCAGAACATGCTACCTTGTATCTGAGGAGTTTTTACATCAGGAAGACCACAGGGTCGACCAACGCCAGGTAGCGCTCTACACAGATACAGCACTGGAACAGGGTCGTACCAAAGATGAGAAAACCAATACAGAATGTTACTAAAGCTGGGAGAGAGGGAATATATCCAGTCACTATCAGCCACAGGGCTTACATTTTGATGGGGAGACTGAGGATGAGGTTGACTGAATAGAACGCAGTGCAGATAGAAGATGCATGCTCTGCATAGCTAGAAAGGACAGAGGAAAAGTAGGAAGCGTCCAGCTTTTTGCCAAGCTCAGTTTGGAAGTAACGGCTTTGACATCCAACTATGTATATCTACATGAGCGAGAGAGAGAGAGAGATTATTATATCATATGTGACGGACCAGCTCAATTCGTCCTTATGTAGCAAAATTTGAAATTGTGTTTATTACACTTGATACATGTAAAGACTCAGAGCTACAAAATGGTATATAACACAATACTGTTGAGGAACAATGGGAAAGTAATTTTGCATTGAAAGTTGATAAACTCACTTTTGATAAAATGGCCTTTTAATGTTTTGTACATACTGGAGAGCCCTTCTTTGTCTACACCCATCCAGCATTGTTCACACCCTCTAAAGCTTTAGCCCCACCCATCTATTTAAAGGTTGATCTGAATGTACTAACAGCAGACATCTATGTGAGAGAGAACAGCTCACTGAACATTACTCGCATTAGCGTCTACCTCGCCGCAGGAGAGGCAGAAGGAGCGGCCTACTGGTCAGACTTAGAAGGCGAGCACACCATCCACCGCTTCCGAGCATATTACTCAAAAATATCCAATCTCTAGATAACAAGGTGGACGAAATGAGGGCACGAGTTTCCTTACAGACATCAGAGATTGTAACATCCTCTTTTTCATGGAAACATGGCTCATTCAGGATATGTTGTCAGAGTCGGTACATCCACCCAGTTTCTTCACACATCACGCCGACAGAAACAAACATCTATCTGGTAAGAAGAAGGGCAGGGGTGTATGCCTTATTATTAACGAGTCATGATGTAATCATAACAACATACAGGAACTCAAGTAATTTTGTTCACCTGACCTAGAATTCCTTACAATCAAATGCCGACCACATTATCTACCAAGAGAATTCTCTTCGATTATAGTCACAGCCTTGTATATCCCCACCCAAGCAGATACCTTGACGGCCCTGAAAGAACTTCCCTGGACTCTATGTAAACTGGAAACCATATATCCTGAGCATGCATTTATTGTAGCTTGGGATTTGTTTTTTAATGAATCTGAAAACAAAGCTCCCTAAATGTGTACAGCATATCGAGCTGGTAGCATTCTGGATTATTGCTACTCTAACTTCCTCGATGCATACAAAGCCCTCCCTCGCCCCCTCTTCGGCAAATCTGATCATGACTCCATTTTGTTGCTCCCATACAAATTGAACAACTTCCTTGCTCGCTTTGAGAACAATACAGTTCCACTGACACAGCCCGCTATCAAAGCCTGTGGGCCCTCCTTCACAGTGGCCGAAGTGAGTAAAACATTTAAACGTGTTAACCCTCGCAAGGCTGCTGGCCCAGACGGCATCCCTAGCTGCGCCCTCGGAGCATGCGCAGACCAGCTGGCTGGTGTGTTTACGGACATATTCAATCAATCCTTATCCCAGTCTGCTGTGCCCACATGCTTCAGGAGGGCCACCATTGTTCCTGCTCCCAAGAAAGCTAAGGTAACTGAGTTAAATGACTATCTCACCATAGCACTCACTTCTGTCATCATGAAGTGATTAGAGAGATACAGATCATATCACCTCCACCCAACCTGATACCCTAGACCCACTTCAATTTGCTTACCGCCAAATAGGTCCACAGACACTGCAATCGCCATAACACTGCACACTGCCCTATCCCATCTGGACAAGAGGAATACCTATGTAAGAATGCTGTTCATTGACTACAGCTCAGCATTTAACACCATTGTACCCTCCAAACTCGTCATTAAGCTCGAGATCCTGGGTCTCGACCCTGCCCTGTGCAACTAGGTCCTGGACTTTCTGACGGGCCGCAACCAGGTGGTGAGGGTAGGAAACAACATCCTTACCCCGCTGTTCCTCAACACTGGGCGCCCACAAGGGTGCGTTCTCAGCCCTCTCCTGTACTCCCTGTTCACCCATGACTGTGTGGCCATGTATGCCTCCAACTAAATCATCAAGATTGCAGACACTACAGTGGTAGGCTTGATTACCAACAATGATGAGATGGCCTACAGGGAGGAGGTGAGGGCCCTCGGAGCGTGGTGTCAGGAAAATAACCTCTCACTCAATGTCAATAACACAAAGGAGATGATCGTGGACTTCAGGAAACAGCAGAGGGAGCATCCCCCCATCCATATCGACAGGACAGTAGTGGAGAAGGTGGAACGTTTTAAGTTCCTCGGCATAGACATCACTGACAAACTGGAAAGGTCCACCCACACAGACAGTGCGGTGAAGAAGGTGCAACAGCGCCTCTTCAACCTCAGGAGGCTGAAGAAATGTGGCTTGTCACCTAAAACCCTCACAAACTTTTACAGATGCACAGTCAAGAGCATCCTGTCGGGCTGTATCACCGGCTGGTACGGCAACTGCTCCACCCACAACCGCAAGGCTCTCCAGAGGGTGGTGCGGTCTGCAAATATCTGCCCTCCACGACACCTACAGCACCTGATGTCATGGGGAGGCCAAAAAGATCATCAAAGACAAGAACCACCTGAGCCACTCCCTGTTCACCCCGCTATCATCCAGAAGGCGAGATCAGTACAGGTGCATCAAAGCTGGAACCGAGATACTGAAAAACATCAGACTGTTTTACACAGCCATCACTAACATTGAGTGGCTGCTGCCAACATACTGACTCAAATCTCTGGCCACTTTAACAATTAGTAATTGGATGTAGTAAATGTATCACTAGTCACTTCAAATAATGCCACTTTATATAATGTTTACATACCCTACATTACTCATCTCATATGAATATACTCTATTCCATCTAGTGCATCTTGCCTATGCCGCACGGCCATCGCTCATCCATATTAAATGTATACATTCTTATTCATCCCTTTACATTTGTGTGAATAAGGTAGTCGTTATGAAATTGTTAGATTACTTGCTAGATATTACTGCACTGTCGGAACTAGAAGCACAAGCATTTCGCTACACTCGCATTAACATCTGCTAACCATGTGTATGTGACTAATACAATTAGTTGTATTTTTTTTGGGTTAGGCTGTTATGTTATCCAGGATACTGCAATTGTGCTATCGGATTGTCCATTTGTAAATTCAGAGCGTTTTGCGTTCAGAGCGGACCCTGGTCGTTGAGTTTACTGATGTTTACTGACACCGGACATTCAATGGTTGTTGAGCATTCGTAAATACATCAGTTATTCTGTACTCTCTGACACACTCAGGAGAGAGTGCTCTGAAATTGGAGTAGATGGCCAGAGTGACGTCAAGAGTCACCCACGAAGCATCGTTACCCATCGCTCCACAAAAGCCGCGGCCCTTGCAGATCAAGGGGAACCACTATCGATTGAAACGCTCTTTAGCGTGCACCACCGCTAACTAGCTAGCCGTTTCACATCCGTTACACATGGTGGAGTTTTTGGTTAAGACATGTATCTAGCTAGCTAGGTAATTCACAACTCATGATGTTAGTACCCTGAATTAATCTGCAGGTAGCTAGCCAACCAGGTTCAATGTTTGCAAGCTAACATTAGGCTATAGCTAGCTAAGCAAATGGCTCTGCGATATGAATAAAAAGGTTGTACATGTAATGTTAGCTAGTGAGCCAGCCAGCTAACGTTAGCTTGCTAGCTAGGTAAACAATGAACCATAATCACAACTCATGACATTTTTATCCTGCATGAATCTGCAGGTAGCTAACCAATCAGGTTCAATGTTAGCTAGCTAACATTAGGTTATAGTAGACAAGCAAATAACATTAGCTCTGAGATACGAATAATAAGGTCATACACGTAACGTTAGCTAGCGAGCCAGCCAGCTAACGTTAGCTAGCTAGCTAAGAAAACTATGAACAATAGTCACAACTCATGATGTTACTACCCTGCATGAATCTGCAAGTAGCTAACCAAACAGGTACAATGTTAGCTAGCTAACATGTGTCTATAGCAAGCCAAGCAAATGGCTCTATGTCAAAATTAGAAACATGTAATATCCAAATATTTAGCTAGCTAGAATATCTTACCCTTATACATAATTTATGGTTGGACGTGTCTCCTGTCGGATGCCTTGGTTGCTCTTAGTTTGAAGATATAAACCTGAGACAGGTGTTTTCTCCATCTCCTTAGCTATTATACTCGAAATCCACTGATTTCAAAACTCAGTACTCCAGAAAGTGGAGAGCAACACTTATGCAGTTTTAATACACAATACATTTCTCAAAAAAAAATGTGTTAGACAGGATTACCTAGATATACTGACTGGATTACCTAGATATACAGGTCAAATAGGCAGAAGCATTCTATATGGCAGACCAAACCAAACTCATCTCCCGGCATGTCAAGCCCACTCATTATCTCAGCCAATCATGGCTAGCGGGATGGTTGCTGACTTTGTCTTTGGCTAAAACAACTAGGCTCGTATTTTAACAATTTTATAAGTATTTACAGATGCCATTCAAGTTCATTACTAAGGCACATGAAATTTCACATGTTCGAGAAGGCATTTCTGCCCCCCAAAAATTGTAAAATGTTTACGTTCAAACGGCTCTCCTGTGAAGTAGTGACCAGCAAAATGCGCCAAGTTTCCTGAAATTGGTCACAAATGCTAGAAGTAATGTAAGTCATTTACCAAGTAGTATAAAAGGCTAACCGGTAGACAAAACATTGTAAAGAGACTAGCATTTGTATGCAGAGGTTAACCTCGGGATACGGGATCGGTGTGTCCCCCACAGGACTGTTGCGCTTACACGCGCTAATGTGATTATGATGACGTTGTAAGTAACAAGCACATTTCCAAGGACATAGACATATCTGATATGGTCAGAAAGCTTAAATTATTGTTAATCGAACTGCACTGTCCAGTTTACAGTAGCTATTACAACTAATGCCATGTTATTGTTTGAGGAGAGTGCACAGTTATGTACTTGAAAATGTATCAATAAACCAATTAGGCACATTTGGGCAGACTTGATTTTGAACAGAAATGTACTGGTTCATTGGATCAGTCTAAAACCTTGCATGTACACCATCTAGTGGTCAAAATCTAAATTGCACCTACACTGCAATATTACATTTAGGCCTTTCTCTTGCATTTCAAAGATGAAGAAGAAAAAAAACATGTTTTTTTCTTTGTATTATCTTATACCAGATCTAATGTGTTATATTATCCAACATCAAATTCACATTTCCAAAAACTTCAAGGTATTTCCTTTCAAATGGTGTCAAGATATACATGTTCCTGCTTCAGGTCAGCTACATTCAGTTAGATATGGATATTTGGATAAGAGGTTTTAATGACAGTGTCTTCTGACATTTGGTCTTCTTTGTTAGCGGTAGCTTCCTCACATGTTATAGTAAGAACTATAGCAATGAGGTCTGGAAATGTTCTCTGCTTTACAACAAATAATAGAAGGATACATGTGTAGTTCAGCACAAGTATTTATTGAGTATCCAAAGAAGAAAAACACAAAGTAAACATGTAATATACACACTTATATTAAAAACCTTAATGGCCCAACAATGAGACAACCTATAGGGAGGAAGCCAGAGACCTGGCAGTGTGGTGCCATGACAACAACCTTTCCCTCAATGTGAGCAAGAAAAAGGAGTGCCGAACAGGCCCCCATTAACATCGGCGGGGCTGTAGTGGAGCGGGTCGAGAGTTTCAAGTTACTTGGTGTCCACATCACCAACAAACTATCATAGTCCAAACACAACAAGACAGTTGTGAAGAGGGCACAACAACTTTTCCCCCTCAGGAGACTGAAAGGATTTGTCATGGGTCCTCAGATCCTCAAAAAGTTATACAACTGCTCCATCGAGAGCATCCTGACCGGTTGAATCACCACCTGGTATGGCAACTGCTCGGCAACTGACCGCAAGGCGCTACAGAGTGTAGTGAGTGAGGTCCAGTACATCACTGGGGCCAAGCTTCCTGCCATCCAGGACCTATATACTAGGCGGTGTCAAAAAATTGCCAAAGACTCCAGTCACCCATGTCATAGACTGTTCTCTCTGCTACCGCACGGCAAGCGGTACCGGAGCGCAAAGGCTATATCCAAAAAGCTCCTTAATAGCTTCAACCCCCAAGCTATAAGACTGCTGAAGAATTTATAAAATGGCCACCCAGACAGTTTACATTGACCCCGCCCCTCCCCCTTTGATTTTACACTACTGCTACTTGCTGCTTATTATCTATGCATAGTTACTTTAGACTTTATGTACAAATGACCTCGACTAACCTGTACCACCGCACATTGACTCAGTAACGGTACCCTCTGTATATATGTAAGGTCTGTCAACGACATACATGCTGTAACTAGTTAACAATTCCATTTTTATTTAACATTTATTACACCTCAATTACACAATTCACCCTTGGATTCAGGTGGACTACATCAAGCCTATTATCTAGCCTCTATTATCTCTTAGGGTGCTCTGAAACAGGACAGTTTCCCAGCCCGGTGGAGGTAGAGGAGAGGCTGCACCAGCCCAGTAATCACATTGATGGTCAAACAAATGTTTAAGGCTAACAAACTCTCACCAACATTCAAACAAGCTTTTAAAGGTAGAGTTACCTCATATGGAAGATAATTCACCACCATAGACAACATGATAATCAAAATGATCTTAAACGCCCTCATCTTCATGTTATTTGTCCCCTCCCTGTCCCCTTCCCCCGGCCCGGGACGTTTCAGAGCCCTGAGAACTGAGAGGCAGCAGAATAAATTCAACAAAAACAATATCAGAAACTCACCCCAGTAAACATAAAAGAAAAAATATGTTTCACTCCCAAACATATGGAACAGACAGGATCCAAGCACCATCAGCCAGACAACACCACAACACCCCACCCTGTATCTCAGGGGTTTGTACCTCAGGTAGACCACAGGGTGGACCACTGCCAGGTAGCGCTCCACACAGATACAGCACTGGAACAGGGGACGGCCTGTCATTAGAAAACCGTAAGAAAATACCATGATGTACAAGGCAACGATTGTGGGGTGGTGTAGCCAGATAAAATACATGATAGAACACAGGCAGAAGAGGATCTCAGACACGGCCAGATTGAGAGCGAAGAACTCTGAAGTCATTGTCCCTCCCACTTCGGTCAGTATCAGCCACAGGACGTAGATATTGGTGGGGAGAACCAGGATAAAGTTGATTGCATAGCAAGCAGTGCTGAATGATTGGTCTTGGGACAAATAGGCAGCAAATGGATATCCAGGCAGGGAGGAGTTTGTAGCTGAAGTTGAAGTATTCATCTCTTCACTTGGTGTAGTTATGGTGTGTGATGGAAGCTGAGAGAGAGAGAGAGGGAGGAAGAGACAGAGAGAAACAGAGAAAAAAGAGACAGAGAGAGAGAGAGAGAGAGAGCGAGATACATGCATTAACTGTCAACACGAGAACATGTTTCATCAAGAAATATTTCAAATTTAATTCCTGTAAGATATTCCTATCAAACATGCATGAATTATACCATGCAGACATTTTTTCTGCTATGAAATATTTCTGATTTGGGCTCAGAGAGGTCACAGAGGTCTTAGGCACTGCATCTCATTGCAAGAGGCGTCACTACAGTCCCTGGTTCAAATCCAGGCTGCATCACATACAGCCGTGATTGGGAGTCCCATAGTTCTTAACTGTCTTGCCTAGTTAAATAAAGGTTATACAACATGGGAAAACTTCATAAATGAACTTAATACTTCTTATTCAGATTTTGAAGAGGAAAAATAACAATTTCAAACCTTGACTGATGGAGCTCTTCTCTCTCCTAGAAAGTCTGTCTGTTACAAGAAGTGAATGTTGGTTCATACACAACAGACACAACATAACAGGGACAAAACATATGGAAATGGAGGAGGTCCTTCCTAACCTTGTCCAATGAGAATGCACAACTTAGTTTTTTCCCTATTCAAAACATTTTCCATTTGGTGTGTCCTGAACTCAAGCCTGGTCTATTGGGCCCAGCTTGTACACACGTGAGTCACAAACAGGCGCAGCAGGTCGTTACACATATGCAAATGCTTTTGTTTAACAGGACCTAATGGCCATACACAGTCTATGACTGATTAAGGAGGTTTTGTAAGTGACTGCATCTAAACAGTAGCTAGAGACAGGAGACGTACACACCATATACCCAATACACACACAGCTAAGTAAAGGAATGTAAATTAGAATATATAAAAATATATGCAACGTCAAAGCGGCATAGAATAAGATACAGTAGAATAGTATAGGATACAATACCTATACAGTGGGGCAGAAAACTATTTAGTCAGCCACCAATTGTGCAAGTTCTCCCACTTAAAAAGATGAGAGAGGCCTGTAATTTTCATCGTAGGTACACTTCAATTATGACAGACAAAATTAGAAAAAAAAATCGCATTGTAGGATTTTTAATGAATTTATTTGTAAATTATGGTGGAAGTTTGCAAATAAATGGTATTGGTTTTTGGTTTTTGGCCACCATAATTTGCAAATAAATTCATAATAAATCCTACAATGTGATTTTCTGGAATTTTTTTTCTCATTTTGTCTGTCATAGTTGAAGTGTACCTATGATGAAAATTACAGGAGTCTTATGACTTGGGGGTAGAAGCTGTTTAGAAGCCTCTTGGACCTAAACTTGGCGCTCCGGTACCGCTTGCCGTGTGGTAGCAGAGAGAACAGTCTATGACTAAGGTGGCTGGAGTCTTTGACAATTTTCAGGGCTTTCCTCTGACACCGTCTGGTATAGAGGTACTGGATGGCAGGAAGCTTGGCTCCAGTGATGTACTGATCCGTTCGCACTACCCTCTGTAGTGCCTTGCGATCGGAGGCCGAGCAGTTGTCATACCAGGCAGTGATGCAACAAGTGGTACCGGAGCACAAAGTCTAGGTCCTTAACAGCTTCTACCCCGAAGCCATAAGACTGCTGAACAATTAATCAAATGGCCATGCGGACTATGTAAGGTACATTGCCCCCCCCCCCCCCCCCCCCCCTTTGTTTTTACGCTGCTGCTACTCACTGCATATTATCTATACATAGTCACTTTACATCTACAAATGACCTCGACGGACCTGCAACCCCGCACTTTGATTCGGTACCGGTATACCTGTACATAGCCTCGTTATTGTTACGTCATTTTCTTGTGTTACTTGTTTATTTTATTTAGTAAATATTTTCTCAACACTGTTTCTTTAACTGCATTGTTGGTTAAGGGCTTGTAAGTAAGCATGCTAACAAGAGGATATCTATTGTTTGCTTTATATTTTGAAATAAATACATGAAAGATATCCAGGTTAAATCCACCATTCTTGGTGATGCTATATGGTAGAAACAAGCTCTAAAACACTCGCGAAAGACTCGACTCCAATGCATATGGGGATATATTGATTCCTCTCTATGACACCCTCAAAAATGGACTTTGCTATTCTGTCCATATTAATTGAGCTTTTCGCTTTCTGAAAATGGAAGATGTTTGTTTAAACGCAGGCAGCTTTTAGGGAAACACTTCTGTTATTGGGTTATACAGCGGACGAGTAGCCAGCAGTTGAAACTTAAAGTTGGAGCAGATTTTTGTATCGCATAGGGTGGCAGAACGTCTAGGGCCGGCTCTTCACAGGACGTAGATACTGGTGGGGAGACCCAGGATAAAGTTGTTTGCTTAGGAAGCAGTGCTGATTGATTGGTCTTGGGATAAGTTGGCAGCAAATGGATATTCAGGCAGGGAAGAGTTTACAGCTGAAGTTGAAGTATTAATCTCTTCACTTGGTGTAGTTCTGATGTGTTATGGAGGCTGAGAGAGAAAGAGAGAGAGAAATGCATTACCTGTCAACACCAGATCATACAATATAAATGTACATTTAATCTGCCTTTTAATGTGTTTCATCAATAAACATTTCAAATAAAAGTCCTGTAAGATATTTCAAACAAACATTAATAAATTATGCCACGCAGACATTTCTTCTGCTATGAAATATCTTAGAATTCCAGAACATGTTCTGAAAAAAAAGTGGAAAACCTCAGAAGTGAACTGAATACTTTTTCTTCAGCAACAATTCAGATTGTTAAGAGAAAAAAATAACAATGTTAAACTTTGACAGATGGAGCTCTTCTCTCTACTGGAAGTATGTGTCTGTTAACATAACGTAGTGCTGGTTCATTTACAACAGATACAACATAACACGGTCAAAACATATGGAATGGAGGAGGTACTTCCAAACCTTGCTAAGTTTAGGGGTTAAGGTTAGGCGTAGTGGGATGGGTGTAGCATAAGGATTAGCTTTAGGGCTAAAGTTAGGTTTGGGTTTTTGGTTAGTGTAAGGGTTACGGTTAGGTTTAGGGGGATTGGTGTAACGTAAGGGGTAAGTTTGGGTTTAGGTTTGGGTTTAGGTTTGTGTTTAAGTTTAGCTTAAAGGTTCATGTTTAGTGGAACCCCCATTCAGAATCACACAAAATCTGCCAGTCATATACAGTATATTAACTACCTCTTCCAGTAGGAAGGACATTACAGGTGGCTTCAAGCGTTATCTGACCTCCAGTCATTGTACTAACGCAAGTTAGTGTTGGCTGACAAAACTACCTATAACTTCCTTCATACTGGGTGCAGATACATAAAAATGGTATCCATGAGTTCATCTGACTCTGGGAAAGTAGAAAAATGGCTTATGTGCCAAAATCTTGCACTATCCCTTTAAATATACAATAACATATACAAAGGAGTGCCCCATAGAAATAGAATAGCTAGATTCAAGTGAATGTTGTGAGATGGGTGGACCGGCGGCCATCCTGAGTGTATCCAATTCTATTTCTATTGTTGTGCCACCTCTCCCTCACTGCCCCCTGAGGCAACAGGGTAGTTTCCCACTCCTGTGGAGGTAGAAGAAGGGCTGCACCAACCCACAGAACACCAGGAGGAACATGTTGAGGGCATCGAGCAAGCAGGACACTTCAGCTGTGATGCAGTCTTACAGCAGATAAATGACCGCTGTCGGACGGTTGATAATCAATATCACCGCCAGGGTGACGCCCCATGATGAACGCTCTCTTCTTAATGGCATTCTTCCCTTTTATCTCCCTCTCCCCTCTTTCTCATCTCTCCATCTCTCTCTGCCCCGGTAGGGTGCCCTTCAGGACACGGAGGATGGAGAGGCTGCAGAATAGATCGACCAATTGAAAGAGCAGGATGTAGGTGATGAAGCAGTGGATGGGGAACTGAGGTGCGTAGAGGGAAACAGCCCTCCCTGTAAACATCAGCGTGACCCCCCTGGCCCCTGGCCGCACACTCCACCCTGTACCTTAAGGGTTTGTACTTCAGGAAGACCACAGGGTGGACCACCGCCAGGTAGCGCTCCACACAGATGCTGCACTGAAACACGGGACGGCTGAAGAGGAGAAGAGAGGCAGGGTAGGTGATTATCTGGAAGTGTATTGCCTTTTACCAGGTCATTTATGGTTTCTATGCCTTTAGTTTTCCATGTGGACCAATTTATCTGTGACTTCTGAAAAGCTATCCAAGGATTGTTCCATAAGGTTGTGTTTTTAGGGACGGATATTGGTTCTTGTAGAATATGTTCCATATTCCAGGGGGATCATCAACTAGATTCAGCCACAGGATGATATTCTCTTGAGCAGATGGTTGGGGGACCAGACCAGGTAAGGTCAGCAGGTACCCTAGCGGTTTTGAGTATTGGGCCCGTAACCAAAAGGAGCTTATTTCCTTTTGTTTTTACAGTGTATTATGTCCAACAATTAAAAAATAAATTAAAAATCTGAAACTTAGGGGCCAAATTTGTCCGGCAGGCCGCCAGTTGGTGAAAACTATTCCATATTCCCTATTTAGAGCCCTTCTTTTCACCAGAGTCATATACACTGAGCTCACAAAACTTTATGAACACCTGCTCTTTCCATGACATTGGCTGACCAAGTGAATCCAGTTGAAAGCTATGATCCCTTATTGATGACACTTCAATCAGTGTAGATGAAGGGGAGGAGACAGGTTAAACAAGATTTAGAAGCATTGAGACTATTGAGACACGAATTGTGTATGTCTGCCATTCAGAGGGTGAATGGGCAAGGAATTTTTTTTAATTGCCTTTGAACAGGGTATGGTAGTAAGAGCCAGGTGCATTGGTTTCTGTCAAGAACTGCAATGCTGCTGGGCTTTTCACGCACAACAGTTTCCCGTGTGTTTCAAGAATGGTACATCACCCCTGCCTGTCCCCCTGTCTGCTACCCTCCCTGTCCCCCTGCCTGCTACCCTCCCTGTCCAACTGCCTGTCCCCCTAACTGTGCCTCTGCCTGTCCCACTGCCTGTCCCCCTTCCTGTCCCACTGCCTGTCCCCCTAACTGTGCCTCTGCCTGTCCCCCTTCTGTCCCCCTGCCTGCTACCCTCTCAGTCCCCCTGCCTGTCCCCCTTCTGTCCCCCTGCCTGCTACCCTCTCTGTCCCACTGTCTGTCCCCCCGCTTGTCCCCCTTCTGTCCCCCTGCCTGCTACCCTCTCTGTCCCACTGCCTGTCCCCCTTCCTGTCCCCCTTCTGTCCCCCTGCCTGCTACCCTCTCAGTCCCCCTGCCTGTCCCCCTTCTGTCCCCCTGCCTGCTACCCTCTCTGTCCCACTGTCTGTCCCCCCGCTTGTCCCCCTAACTGTACCTCTGCCTGTCCCCCTAACTGTACCTCTGCCTGTCCCCCTTCTGTCCCCCTAACTGTACCGCTGCCTGTCCCACTGCCTGCACATCTGTGTGCTGTATCAGATTGCCTTCGACCTGACATTCAAACAGTAACGTGTATTCATGGATGCCAAGAGAAGCCAGGCTTCCCCAAAAGACTAACCAATAAAAACAAAAACCTAATATAATTGATATTTTGTTTTCTTCTGTTTTATATATTACCTTCAATTCACAAGAGGCTGAATGTGTCTCACCGGAAAAGCATCCGAGCAAGCAAAACAGCGCAGCGCAGCCCGTAGCATTGAATGCAAGGGAAGCCAGCGAGCATTTGACCTCCCTTGATAAAAACAAATGGTTAAATAATAGCCCATCAATAGCATTAAGCTAAACTAAATAAGCTCAACTGTGAATGGTTCTGGCGCATTAAAAAAAGTGTCACGGGAAGCCAGTTTGGATTTGGCTTCTAACCAATCACAACACATCTCAAGCAAAAAGTCAAGTGACAGAAACATCTTGAATTAGTGCGTTGAGTTGTTGTCCCCCATTGGCTAGCTAGCTAGCTAACATTGGCCCATTCATAAATTAGCAATGGATATAGCGATTGGTACTTGTGGGTTTATTTAAATCTCCGTACTGGCTAATGATCATAATGGCGATTCTGATCCAACCATAAATTCAAACTTGGTTCCCCTGGCCTGAGAGGATGGAAGTTCAATATGTGCTGTAGCTAGATGTAGTGGGCTAATGTTAAAAAGCTAGGTCATCATTTCCCATTAAAGAAAGTTAAGCTACAGGGCAGGCATTTTAGCCAGGTAGCCCAGGACAACAAAAACGAAAAGTGTACTGTGTTTCTCTACAAGTAGAGTCAGTCAACATGTTTATTCTACTCGCATGAACACATGCACACACACACAAACACACACACACACACACACACACACACACACACACACACACACACACACACACACACACACACACACACACACACACACACACACACACACACACACACACACACACACACACACACACCGAAATCAGAACCATGGACAGCCACATCATATTTAGCTGACGTTGATTGGACTAAATTGTTTTTAGTCTTGTTTAGTTATCACTGTATTAGACTAAGCAGAGGTGCTTTGATGATGTTGACATGCTGAAGTTGAAATGGTGCTGGAATAGTGTAAGCAGCTCCCGTTTTCTTTTTTGACTTGTGGTAATTCTCCGTGGTTCTAAATCAATAGATGATTTAGTAGTCCGAAAAAAATGTTGGAAACATAAACTTGCTTGACCTTGTTTTAGGTCTTGTTAACCGTTTGTTACATGGATTATGCTTTGTGGACTTCACCAGACAGAGGTTGCTCTCTGGTTTTCTGATGAATCAAAGGTGTGGTTGAATTTATTCTGCAACTGCGTCTTCTTATTGTCTCGGCCTTAGGCCTACATATCAGTCACAAAGCATATGAACTAACAGGTTACAGAGCAAACAACACAATTATCTCAACACACAGGTTGTAAAATGGCTTTTTGTTTTTTAACTTGTCATCCCCAGTGATTTTATCCACGCACCCCTACTGCATGTACATAGCCTGTTTCCTCTCTGACTGGACCCAGAGACAGCTAAGAGACATTTGTTTTTACATTTCCTGACTGTATCACTGGCTGAATTTCTCTGCTCTACACAAAGAAAACGACAGCTACATGAGTAGTTCTGCACACATATTTATTAACTGTGAAGGATTCAAAACATTCAAAAAGATGTAGTGAACATGAAAACAAGTTTTAACCAAACAAAGTAAGTCTTATCATTCCATGTCACTAATAAATAGCTTTCATACATAAAGGTGCAATGTGAAGCAAGAAGATTGATAGGTAATCTTCCCATATACGAGGGAATACATCAAACCAAGACTTGTAAAATTCCAGATTTCCTGCTTATTCTTTCCTCATGCCAGGAATCTTCTGAACAGGATTTCGGGAAAACTTGGGAATTTAGGGGACATTTCCGTACTTTTGCAACCCTTATCAAAACACGTACACATTTTTGCCAGAGAATCAACAACTATCAACCTCTTTACAAGCTTATCAACCTCTTTACAAGCTATCAATTAACAGGTGGAAACAAACAGGTTACAACTGGCCATCTGTATAAGGTGAAACTTTGAGTATCAACTCTCTTAAAGACCTCTGATACAGGGCAGTTTCCCAGCCCTGTGGAGGTAGAGGAGGGGCTGCACAATCCCACAGACCACACCGATGAAGACACAAACATATATGGCTGATATGAACTTCCTCAAATCTAAGATTCCAATGAAAGGTAAAATCATTACCCATGGGAGACAGTTCACCATCATAGCCACCATAATAATCAAAATGATATTAAACGCCCTTATCTTCATGTTATTTGTCCCCTCCCTCTCCCCTTCCCCCGGCCCTGGACGTTTCAGAGCCCTGAGAACTGAGAGACAGCAGAATAACATGAATGAAATGAAGAACATAATTCCACTCAAAGACACAAAATATATAACATTTAGGCTCTTCGCCAGCATAAAAGTAAGACAGAACACGGTCACAACCAACCAGATTAACCCAGAACATACCACCTTGTATCTGAGGAGTTTGTACTTCAGGAAGACAACAGGGTGGACCACCGCCAGGTAACGTTCAAAACATATACAGCACTGGAACAGGGTCCGACCAAAGATGGGAAAACCACCACAGAATGACACTAGAGCTTGGAGAGGGGGAATAGGGAGGTGTATGTAGACAAAGAAGAAGACAGCACACAGGCAGCAGAGGATCTCAGAGATGGCCAGGTTGAGAGCGAAGAACTCTGAGGTCATCGTTTCTCCCGCTCCGGTCACTATCAGCCACAGGACGTAGACATTGGTGGGGAGACTGAGGATGAGATTGACTGCATAGCAGGCAGTGCCGATAGAGGAATCGATTTCCGCATAGCCAGAGAGGACAGAAGAATGGTTAGAAGAGTTCATCTTTTTATTTTGACCAATCTCAGTTTGTAAGTACCAGCTTTGATGTTCCAAGTATCACTGTGGAAGAGAGAGAGAGAGAGAGAGAGAGAGAGACAGACAGAGAGAGAGAGGGAGAGAGAGACAGAGAGAGAGACAGAGAGAGAGACAGAGAGAGACAGAGAGAGAGAGAGAGAGACAGACAGAGACAGACAGAGAGAGACAGAGAGAGAGACAGAGACAGAGAAAGAGAGACAGAGAGACAGAGAGAGAGACAGAGAGAGAAAGAGAGACAGAGGGATACATGTATAAATCTCATGCAATATACAAGTACATTTAAATAGCGTTTAATGTGTTTTTTAAATACCAACTGAAAATACTAATTACTGTAAGATATTCATAACAAACATGCATAAACTATCCCATGCAGAATGTCTAAGAATTCCAGATATTGAACAGAAAACAAAGGGGAAAACCTCAGAAGTGAACTGAATACTTCTTCTACAGCAACAATACTGATATTAAAGAGGAAAAATAACAATTTCAAACCTTGACTGATGGAGTTCTTCTTTGTATTGGAAAGTCTGTGTCCATCAAGAAGTGAATGTTGGGTGATACACAACAGACACAACATAACAGTGGCAAAACGGATGGAAAGGGAGGACGTGCCTACCCTTATCCAATGAGAATGCTCATCTTTGTTTTTAACCCCATTCAAAACAATTTCCATTTGGTTTGACCTGATTACAAGTCAAGTCTATTAGTCCCAGTTTGTATACCTGTTGAGTCACAAACAGGTGCAGCAGGTCATTACACCTATGCAAATGATTGTGTTTGACGGGTCCTAATGATACACAGTTTAAGATTGATTGAGGATGTTTTGTAAATCCATGTTCACACTGCATGCCTTGATGCTCAAATCAGTTTTGTTTTTACTGACTGTCCAAATAGCAAGTTGTAAGTGACCAAGTTGGATTTGTGTGTGTTCAGAGAGCAATCATTTCCTGACATGGCTACACTTGTTGTCATAATGACTGATGTGTGCGCAGTGGTGTAGGTTGATTGGTGCATGTGCTTCCTATATCTCAGAAGTTATGTAGTAAACTAAGGTGACAACAATGCCTTCCATGGACTCTTCCCAGTTGCTTTGAAGGTTCAAAATCATAGTGTAAGAACACTTTTAAATGATCAAAGGATAGGATGATCCAACTTGAAAAACTTTTGGGGGGGCTTGACACAACAGTCACCTTTCTTGCATATTCATTAATTTGTTTGTAAACAATTATCAAGCCAGTTAGATACCACGGTTCCAAGGCAAAAAAATCAGAAGTTCCAAGGCCAGGAATCAGAATTGTATCCGATTTTAAACCACCTACAAAAGTTGTTTG
Source organism: Oncorhynchus clarkii lewisi (assembly GCF_045791955.1). NCBI lineage: Eukaryota > Metazoa > Chordata > Actinopteri > Salmoniformes > Salmonidae > Oncorhynchus > Oncorhynchus clarkii. The sequence continues at coordinate 112,212 of NW_027260996.1, forward strand.
AAATGTGTCTTGAAACATCTGATTACATTTTCATTTTGGCTGTTCAGACTGCAGTAAAAAATAACAGATTTGAATCACTTCAAACTGCCAATGAAAACAAGGCCTAAGTGACAGCACCTATAGAGGGCTTGCAGTTATATCACAATGCACCTAGCAACCGTGCCAGTTGGAAGACCAGAGTCAGTCTGGTTGGTGGAAGCCATCCAATCGTCCACATGGCTGGCTGCGTTTTGCTACCACCGGAAACATCGGGGGGATAACTTATTCAAGTAAGTAAATGATAAACTATGTAGCTAGAATTAGCAAGACTGTAACCGGTGGTGTACTGCACCGCTGTAACTCTGCGTTGTGTGTGGTTGATTGAGACTATAGACGTGGACTTTGGAGATCAGGTTGTTTTAATTAAGCCGAATTCACTCTGCATCTGCATTCAAAAGAAAACATTTGTAGATCACATATGTTCTGTGAATCGTCGCCTCTTTCTACAACAGATGCACAATACAAGGGACAAGGGATCATTCGAGGAGCTAGCCTGCCAGTACCTTAGCTAGCTATTAACCACATGTTGAATTCAGAATGTTAATATCTAAAAAGTACAGTTACAAGTGCTTCTTAACACCATCCACTTACGAGTAACCTCTAACTATACAACATTATTCGTGAACAAAACACTGTGTGTATGACTGCTTAAAATAATCGAACTTTTCCGAAGAGGACAGAAAAGGCGTGCCTCCCTCTCATAGGGCATCAAAATGATTTGAGCACGCAGGGCAAAACGTAAGTACCTACTCCCAGGATGCAGGCATGCATAATAACAAATCAACATGCCATATTAAAATATAAACCTGGTGAAATTCACACAGTACTTTAACAACTGTTAACACTTGCTTGCTACATTAACTTTTGTGCAGGCTAACTCAAATGAGCTGCTAACGTAATGACATTGTACATCTGAAGCAGAGAATAGCTTAACTCACACACTGTAGTTATATTTTCTCAATTTTAAAACAATACTAGTAGACAATGTATCTGAGGCTAATCATTATACTAGATTTTGTACATGCCTTGTGCTGAAATGAAAATGTTTAGTGCAAATCCATCCCTTGTAAATCAAGATGGTGAAATGTCTGGAAGCAGGAGATGGGATCCTTAGCTGATAACATACACACAAACACCAAGTTCAACTACAGATGATTTTCTCCCGGAAGGTCCGAGTTTGACTTGGGAGGTGCCACTGTAATAATGAAGATGGTTTGCGTAAGACTACCACAAGTACTACATTGTCTATACTAAATTTGTTTCAATTGCAAAATAAAATAAAAATAGTTAGGCTATAAGCAATGCATTGCATTCAGTGCAGAGATAAGACAAAGATCTTTTCATTCATTTCACCCATAAAACAATATAGACTATTATTAAATGACAGTATGTTTACTGTATAAACAATAGTCTTTTTACATGTTGCTGAACTAAAATATATATGCAACATGTAAAGTGTTGGTGCCATGTTTCATGAGCTGAAAGGAAACATCCTAGAAATGTTCCAGATGCACAGTGCTTTTCTCTCAAATTTGTGCACAAATGTGTTTATATCCATGGTAGTGAGCATTTCCCATTTGCCAAGATAATCCATCCACCTGACAGTTTTGGCATATCAAGAAGTTGATTAAACAGCATGATCATTACACAGGTGCACCTTGTGCTGGGGAGAATAAAAGGCCACTCTAAAATGCACAGTTTTGTCACACAACACAATGCTAAAAACATATATGTCTCAGGTTTTGAGAGAGTGTGCAACTGGCATGCTGACTGCAGGAATGTCCACCAGAGCTGTTTCCAGATAATTTAATGTTTATTTCTCTACCATAAGCCGCCTCCAACGTCATATTAGAGAATTTGGCGGTATGTCCAACCGGACTCACAACTGCAGACCACGTGTATTGCGCAGTTTGCTGGTGTCAACATTGTGAACAGATGCCTCCTGGGTTGCGCAGTGGTCTAAGGCACTGCATCGCAGTGCTAGCTGTGCCACCAGAGATTCTGGGTTAGAGCACAGGCTCTGTCGCAGCCGGCCATGACCATGGGGCAACGCAAAATTGGCCCAACGTCGTCTGGGTTAGGGAGGGTTTGGGCCGCAGGGATATCCTTGTCTCATCGCGAACTAGCGACTCCTGTGGTGGGCCAGGTCGCCGGGTGTACGGTGTTTCCTCCGACACATTCATGCATCTGGCTCCCGGGTTGGATGTGCATTGTGTCAGGAAGCATTGCGGCTAGGTTGGGTTGTGTTTCGGAGGATGCATGGCTCTCGACCTTGGCCTCTCCCGAGTCCGTTCTGGAGTTGCAGCGATGAGACAAGACTGTAACTACTACCAATTGGGGAGAAAAAAGGGGTAAAAAAACTAACATTGTGAACAGAGTGCCCAATGGTGGCCGTGGGGTTATGGTATGGGCAGGCATAAGCTACTGATAATGAACACAATTCTATTTTATCGATGGCCATTTCAATGCACAGAGATACTGTGATGAGATCCTGAGGCCCATTGTCGTGCCATTAATCTGCCGCAATCACCTCATGTTGATACATGATAATGCACAGACCAATGTCACAAGGATCTGTACACAAATCCTGGAAGCTGAAAATGTCCCAGTTCTTCCATGGCCTGCGAACTCACCAGACATGTAAAACATTGAGCATGTGTTCGTGCCAATACCCAGCTCCTACTCATAGCCATTGAAGTGGAGTGGGACAACATTCCACAAGCCCCAATCAACAGCCTGATCAACTCTATGTGAAGGAGATGTGTCACGCTGCATGAGGCAAATGGATGTCACACCAGATACTGACTTGTTTTCTGATCCCCTACCTTTTATTTTAATGTATCTACGACTAACAGATACATACAGTATCTCTGCATTCCCAGATTAGGGCCTAATGAATTCATTTCAATTGACCAATTTCCTGATGAGCTGTAACTCAGTGAAATATTTAAAATAGTTGCATATTGTTGTTCAATATACATTTAATATATTCATAAGGTTTAAATGGGGCACTTTTTTTATGACAATCTGAAGGTGCTCTCTATTGAAATGGCACAACAGAATCATTCAGATTGATCAAAGCACAGTATGTGACAACCATCTTCTATAACTGAGGGATGTCTCCTTTCAAATAGGGAACATGACAAAACATCAAACGGATGTTGCTGCAGCATTGCTCCTCTTCACAGTGGGGATACAGTCGACATGGGTGTCTTGATAGAGGTCACCTAATAAAATTTAACCTATTTAACTAGTCAAGTCAGTTAAGACCTCCTGCGGGGACGGGGGCTGGGATTAAAATAAAAAATATAGGACAAAACACATCACAACAAGAGAGACAACACTACATAAACCTAAGACAATATAGCAAGGCAGCAGCACATGACAACACAGCATGGTAGCAACACATGGTACAAACATTATTGGGCACAGACAACAGCACAATGGGCAAGGAGGTAGAGACAACAATACATCACGCAAAGCAGCCACATCGGTCAGTAAGAGTGTCCATGATTGAGTCTTTGAATGAAGAGATTGAGATAAAACTGTCCACTTTGAGTGTTTGTTGCAGCTCGTTCCAGTCGCTAGCTGCAGCGAACTGAAAAGACGAGCGACCCAGGGATGTGTGCGCTTTGGGGAAAATGATGTGGATATATTGAAGCAACATCTCAAGACATCAGTCAGGAAGTTGCAGCTTGGTCACAAATGGGTCTTCCAAATGTACAATGACGCCAAGCATACTTCCAAAGTTGTGGCAAAATGTTTTAAGGACAACAAAGTTAAATTACTTTGTGTGGAAAATGAAAAAGCGTGTGCGATCAAGGAGGCCTATAACCTGACTCAGTTACACCAGCTCTGTCAGGAGTGGGTCAAAATTCACACAACTTAATGTGGGAAGCTTGTGGAAGAATACCCGAAACATTTGACCCAAATTAAACAATTTAAAGGCAATGCTACCAAATACTACTTCTGACCCACTGGGAATGTGTTGAAAGAAATAAAAGCAGAAATAATTGTTCTACTATTATTCTGACATCTCACATTCTTAAAATAAAGTGGTGATCATAACTGAAGACAGGGAAATTTTACTAGGAATAAATGTCAGGAATTGTGAAAAACTGAGTTTAAATGTATTTGGCTAAGGTGTATGTAAACTTCCGACTTCAACTGTATATAGGTCCTGGATGGCAGGAAGCTTGGTCCCAGTGATGTACTGGTCTGTCTGATCACTATCAGGCAATGCAACCTGTCTGGATGCTCTCGATGGTGCAGCTGTATTACTTTCTGTGGATCTGGGGACCCATGCCAAATCTTTTCAGTTCCCTGAGGGGTTAAAGGTGTTGTCCTGTCCTCTTCACAACTGTCATGGTGTGTTTGGACCATGTTAGTTTGTTGGTGACGTGGATACCAAGGAATTTGAAACTCTCGACCTGCTCCACTTCAGACCCGTCGATGTTAATGGGTGCCTGTTCGTCCCTCCTTTTCTTATGGTCCACTATCAGCTCCTTTGCCTTGCTCACATTGAGAGAGAGAGGCTGTTGTCCTGGCACCACACTGCCAGTTCTCCAATCTCCTCCCAATCGGCTGTCTCATCATTGTCAGTGATCAGAAACGATAAAAAACATGTTTTGTTTGTTTTAATTTATTTATGTTGACAGAATTCTCTTTTACAGAAATCAACTGTTGCAGTGAAGTAGTGAGTCATTGGAATGTATGGATTTGAAATAGCTACAGTATATAAAAGAGCACGATACCTTAACTAAAGCCAAGTCTAATATATTTCCATGTTAACATGAGGTTAGCTGTTTTAGCACAGTGGCTAGCTATGCTATGGCTGGGAGGAAGCTAATGGTCCATGCATGAGTTGAACATGGAAATCAGTACATTTCCCTTCGTGTGCATGGACACCACACTGCTGAATTAACAGTATTAAAATCAGGATAATGCGTAAGTAGAGACAGAATTGCCCTGGTGGGGATGAATAAAGTTGTATTGAATAAGGGTAAAAGGTGACTCTGGTAAACATGTCTTCAAAGGATAGTTTCAATTTCAAAACAAAGACACAGCGATTGAATAAAACACTTTATTTTCATTGTACACTGGTTTCTACTTTAATTTCTCTATTGAGTCACTTCTCTTCTATATCATGGGAAAATAACTAACACAAATAAACAGTTATAGTTGTGTGAGTGAGTGAGTGAGTGAGTGAGTGAGTGAGAGAGTGAGAGAGTGAGTGAGTTTGGACCCATGGGGAAGGAAAGCAAAAACAAGGAAGTGGGAAAAGAGTTAAGAGAGGAATGAATCAGTCAGTGGTTGGGACACAGACAGTCAATATTTAACCCTTCAGCTCATCACGGAGTCAGTCTTTCTTCACTCTCCACTTCTCCAGGGATTTCTGTAGAAGAATAAAAAGAAAATCATGAGTATCTTACTAGATAATGTTGATTTTATGTGGAACATATGGGTTCCACGAGAGACCGTCACTGCTGCCAATCTTAAACTGATGGTTTCCATGACCGGACACATTCCTTCATCTCCTCCCCACTCCTGAGTATCAATGTATTAATTATCAAACACGTAACACCCGGACACATTCCTTCATCTCCTATCAATGTATTAATTACCAAACACGTAACACCTGGACAATAAAAGCAATAAAACAGTTTCAATTCAGGAAGCAAACTGATATTCCAAATTTGTTTTGCCATAGGAATTTACTCAATGGAATTGACCCCATCCCTGATTGTCAAAATGTTATTTCTGATTGGTGGTTGATTTGTCAGTGTTGTTGCTGATTGGTTGTTTTGGGTTCTCACCTCCAGGTTCTGATGGTGTTTGAGGGTCTTGCAGTGGTTCTTCTCAGCCTCGTCAGTTCCGCTGTAGAACTTAGAACACACCTTGCAGAAGAAGCCTGACTTGGGGACCAGAAACTCCATGCCTGATAGTGATCAAACAGACCAGAAACGAAACCTATTTTAACATATACAAACAACATGTGATTATACTATGGGACCTATGTAAACACACACTATTCTGACAATAGATAAGCTTGACAAATGTATCATTAGAGCCATCCTAATCAAATCAAATTTTATTTGTCACATTACACATGGTTAGCAGATGTTAATGCGAGTGTAGCGAAATGCTTGTGCTTCTAGTTCCGACAATTTCAACAATTAGTGAATTGTCAAACGCAGCATCATTTGGGTCTTACCGACAGGGCTGTCAGGGTTGAAGGGAGGGATGCTGTAGTCTTTATAAAAGAGGGGTTCCATCTTCATCTTCCTCCTCGCCGTCTCCTCCTCTCTCTCCTCCTGAGATGTCCTCCTTCGCTTCGACTCCACTGAGATGAAAGAGAAGATGGAGGAAGGAGCAGGGTCATCACTGAGACCTTAACTGTTCTGTTTGTGAGTTTTCCTAGACCTGACAGGTCACCAGAATGTCCTTACAAGGAAGGAAAAAAATTATAATTCAAGTCTTTAAAGCATGAATCAAAAATAAAAATCAGACACCTTAAAAACAATCCAACTGACGTGGTTTCAGTCTGTCAACCAACCATATTTTTCTACAACTTCTCAAAGAACCCAGCTTTTCGTGCCATCCTGCCATGTTTGCGATGACGAGGAGTGGCATAACACAAAACAGACTGGTAACCAGGTTAACATGAGCTTGCTACCACCATTGATTTCATCTCTTGACACATTTTATCATCTAGCCGTATAGTGGTTACCATAGCCACCATTGATCTACATACTAGGGCTGTAACGGTTCACCAAACCCACGGTTAGGTACGTATTGCGGTGTTGGGGCCACGGTTCAGTTTTGGTAGAGTGGGAAAATGAAATGACAAACATTACTGTAACATATTTTCTATGCCAGGTGAAATTGCACCTCATTAGCTCATTGTTATCAATGTATCCAAATCAATGTCACTAGAAATCAGTTTATTCAAATGCAGCTACTCACTGCAGCTGTTTTTCTGGTTGCACTTTTTGATGTGTCTAAGTTTTTCCGTGCTTGCTAGCTAGCCACCTATGGCGAAGAACGTTGCCAGCCAGTATGGCAATGGAACATTTTAGAGCGAACAACTGGGTTCTGTCCATAGAACAAATAGACTGAAGGACTGGATCGCATCTCTGGCAACTGAACTGATAGAATGAACGACCAGCCGGCTTGGGTAGAAACACCAGATTTGTGTTGGGAATATATGTCGTGGAAGAATGAAAATTAGTATGAATAAATTCACCAAAATAACGGTAATTAAAATGTGTAAATCATTATTTGAACATGTTGGTAACCTGTTTTATAAAGGTTATAATGCCCTCAAGCCGGTGTTTGACACAGACCTAACTGTCCATCCTGTCTCCCTGTAGCGCTGTCTTAGGTGTCTCACAGTACATTGCAATGCATTGCCCTGGCAACGTCTGCAGTCCTCATGTCTCCTTGCAGCATGACTAAGGCACGTTCACGCAGATGAGCAGGGACCCTGGGCATCTTTCTTTTGGCATTTTTCAAAGTCAGTAGAAAGGCCTCTTCAGTGTCCTAAAATTGTCATAACTGTGACCTTAATTGCCATCCGTCTGTAAACTGATAGTATCTTTATGACCATTCCACAGGTGCAGGTCCATGAATTGTTTATAGTTCAATGAACAAGCATGGGAAACAGTGTATAAACCCTTTACAATGAAAATCTGTGAAGTTATTTGGATTTTTATTTTTTAACTCAAACATGTTCCTGAAAAAGGGGTCTTTTCTTCCCCCCCCCCAAGTTTATATCCATAAAAGTGATGCCAGCTGATTCATGAATTCGACTGGCTGAGAAACACTGCCTGCTCCTATCGTCCCTGTTTCCTGACGTTCATTACTATGGGAAAGCTGGAGATCAGATTTGAATGTTTGAAACAATGTTGCAAATGTCAGAGACAGCAACATTTAAACAAATCTCTGCTGTTGAAAACTAAATGTTAGTCTAAAAGAAATGTGAGATAATGTCTAGATGCTTTTTATAGTGCAGATCAAGTTTACAAACTGCTTGACTGATGAGACTGGATTGCGCAGTCAGGTGTAACCAAAAGAAAATGGCATTTTAATGTCAGATTTAGCCAGGGTTAACTTCTGGAACAGAAACTGTCTGGAACACGGTTTTAACCAATCAGTATTGGTTGTATAATGAGTCATAATGCACAATCAGGAATAACACTTCGGATTTTCGTGATTGAAAACACAGGATTACTCAACACTCAGTCACTTGTAAAAGTAATACTGGTAAAAATCAATGTGTAAACATGGCTCATGTTATGTTTTGAACAAAGAGAAAAATATGCACTTATTTGACTCTCATAAAGAGGGGCGTATCTGTAGCACCGTACTTCTCATTTCCCACTCCTGGGTAATGTGATGTGCTGTCACTGCTAAGTAGCACTCTGTCTATCTATAGTAAGCACAACACATGGGTGCATTGGCCAATACATGGACTACTTCAGCTTTAGCTTGCTTATATGGAAGCGGATACTAACTGTTTGGTGAAAATGGGTGCGAGAGGGCGAAACCCCTTATTCTTCTCAACCACCGAGAAGCAGCGCATATCCACGGCTATAAACATACCTATCGCGCTGGTAATTTCTTTGGCCCATTTAGAATCAGCTGAAGCTACTTGAATGCAGAGGGGAGACAAAGTTGTGTTTTTGAAGCCGATGGTAGGAATACTGGGGTGTTTTCTAAGTAAACATGTCAACATGTTTGAGGTGTTGGCAGCTGCATAGGCTATTCTGGTTCAGCAGTGGCGACAACACCGTTATCTACTGGGAAACCAACATTTTCCCAAACTGGAGATTTAAATATCGATGGCAAATCCTCTTGGGTTTATCCATCCCACCACTCGCCATCGTACAGAACTAGTTCCCTGCTGCGCCTCACAAAAGGACAGTGAAATGTGAAAATTAAATCATTTTTATTACAACATTCACATAGACTAGTTGTTTTAACCGAACAGCCTGAATGTTTTTTTTTTTCCAGATTAGATTTACTGATGCTGCGTAGGCATTTAAATGGATATACACAGTACCAATCAACAGTTTGGACACCTTCTCATTCAAGGGTTTTCCTTAAATTTTACTATTTTCTACATTGTAGAATAATAGTGAAGACATCAAAACAATGAAATAACACATATGGAATCATGTAGTAACCAACAATGTGTTAAACAAATCAAAATATTTTACATTCTTCAAAGTTGACACCCTTTGCCTTGATGACAGCTTTGCACACACTTGGCATTCTCTCAACCATCTTCACCTGGAATGCTTTTATCAACAGTCTTGAAGGAGTTCTCACACATGCTGAGCACTTGTTGGCTGCTTTTCCTTCACTCCAGGGTCCAACTCATCCCAAACCATCTCAATTGGGGTCGGGTGATTTGGGGTCACATCAATTGGGGTCACATCTGGCCGTAATTGGGAGTCCCATAGGGCGGTGCACAATTGGCCCAGCGTCGTCCGGGGTAGGCCATCATCGTAAATAATCATTTGTTCTTAACTGACTTGCATAGTTAAATAAAAGTTTAAATAAAAAGTGTACCTTGAATTCTAAATAAATCACTGTCACCAGCAAAGCACACCCACACCATCACATCTACTCCACATCTACTCCTCCATGCTTCACGGTGGGAACCACACATGCAGAGATCATCAGTTCACCTACTCAGCATCTCACAAAGACACGGAGGTTGGAACAACACCAACAAAAAATCACAAATTTGGACTCAAATCAAAGGACAGATTTCCACCGGTGTAATGTCCATTGCTCGTGTTTCTTGGCCCAAGCAAGTCTCTTCTTATTGGTGTCCATTAGTAGTGGTTTCTTTGCTTTGAACTTATCCTCTGCAGCAAAGGTAACTTTGGGTCTTCCTTTCCTGTGTCCTTATGAGAGACAGTTTCATCATAGCGCTTGGTTTTTGCGACTGCACTTGAAGAAACTTTCAAAGTTCTTGACATTATCTGGATTGCTCATTTGAGCTGTTTTGCCATATTATGGATTTGGTCTTTTACCAAATAGGGCTCTCTTCTGTATACCACCTGTCATGACTGGCCTGTTCAGGCCTCCACCAGTGAGGGAGAGATCGAGAGGTATGGAGGTGGGGGATTTTTGACACCTCACGCCCATTGTAAATCTTAAAGCAGCAGACAAATGTATTTGTCCTCTCAGTATGGAGGAATGGAATGGGCCTATGCAGAACCTACCTAACGTGCAATAAATTGACTTTTGAACAATATGTTTCATTAGACAAAAAATGGTAGTCATGACAACAGACGGAATATGAAAATGAATGTTGTTTTTGTTATTATAAGTTAAATGACGACGTTATAATCGAAAACATTGTAACTTGACGAGTTTTCACAACAAGTACTTGATGTTGGCATATTGTGTGTTGTGTGGAAAAAATGTCCAGATCAAAGGGAATGTTTTTTATTTTTTAAAGATGAAATGTGAAGTTAGTTGTCTAAATTGGATCTGAGTAAAATCCAGACCTTGCCTCGTAACTAGTTACGCCCAGAGAACTTGACCTAAAGGTGGAAAGGCCCATTTCTGACCCGAGGGTATTAAACATGCGAGTTAAGAATTAACATTTTAACTAAGTGACCACGAGCTGCAGCCAAGGTCCGATTAGTTGTAACACCAAAACGCAACACGAGGTTGAAGACGACAAAGGAACCTTTTAACAACCTATGCTACGGATGAGGAGCTGTGACTGAGTGAAATTCAAGCAGGACCACACGGTTATTCTCTCCAAGGAATCGTGTGACTACACTGCTTTCATTCTCATGCTGGAACCCCCTATATGGCTGATTAGCCATCCTCAGAAGACCCCTCTTTCAGAACAAGGGCGAGGAAACAGACCATTAAGAGAAAGGACACCGACATTGTGTGGACAATCAGAGGGTTACACCCGATTACAACAGAAGTGTCGCCATCAGAGGAGAAGTCGGAAATCGACCCCTTCAGAGACCTTCGACACGTAATTACATCATTGTATTCTGACCCATAACAGCGGCAGTTCGGGGAAAGGTTAGGGTTAAACTAAGCATAGTTTACAAATGTACCCAAGTGTGCTTTTCTCTCGTGCACTCTTTCTCTTTTGAAATCCTCATTTTCTGCAACACGTGTCATATTGTGTTGGCACGCTAGGGACCTGTTTCATTGAACTAAGTTCTAATCAATAGCTTAGACCGTATCTTATATTAATATTTATTTACTAACAACCTAAAATTATCAACTCAATTGGTGTGGTACAGACTTTTTTTTAGTGGGAATCGGGTTTGTGCAGATTATGCAACATTCAGAATGAGACTGTAGAGGAAATTAATTAGCGACTGTTGTGAAATCGATATTCTGATATTATTTGAGTTATTTGGGGAAATAGAAACTCAGCCAAAACTTTCCCATGGTGCCCCCAGGTTAACAAGTTAATAATACCTGACTCATTAAATCACGTAATTATAAACAGCAGTCGTCACATTAATCAATACAATGTTACGACACAACCCTTACCTTGTCACAACACAACTGACTGGCTCAAAAGCAATAAGGAAACACATTCTACAAATTAACTTAAGGCACACTTGTTAATTGAAATGCATTCCAGGTGACTACCTTATGAAGCTGGTTGAGAGAATGCCAAGAATGTGCAAAGCTGTCAAGGTTGGATACTTTGAAGAATCTCAAATAAACGTAGATTGGTTTAACACTTTTTTGGTTACTACTACATGATTCTATATGTGTTATCTAATTGTTTTGATGACTTAACTAATATTCTACAATGTAAAAACTAATACAAATAAAGAAAAACCCTGGAATGAGTAACTGTGTAAACTTGACTGGTACTGTGTACACAGATGTTTTATTTATCTATTCATTTGGGTTCACAGTGCAGACCGATCTGAGGTCCCCATACCGAACGGTTCAGTACTAATGCTTGTACCATTACACCTCAACCACATACAGTTGGTTATCTGACCTCTCCACCACCAATCCTCTACAATGACCACAACCACTAATCTATGTAAACCAGGTTACCATTCATTGACCACTTAACAAAAAGGCAGGTGGCCAACTCAACCACTACTATGCATACAGTAGGCTGGCTACCATATCTCAAAACAACATTCTACCTGTAGTCTTTTTCCTCCTGTGGCAAACAAGACGGTAGATACCTCAGAAAAAAAGATCAGATAGGGACTACCTAAACTTGACCAAACCACTAATTTATTTTCCATTTCAGAACATTCCGCTACTGAACACAATCCAGTCTCCTCAGACAAATATGTTGCAGATTCACTTAACATAAAGTGTGTTTCTTATCTCCACTGGCCAGTTTCCTACCATATCTTCATAAAAAAAACACACATTTATTTATACAGGTAAGCAAAGCAGACCAGATTTTATTTACAATGACGGGCTTTCACGAGACAAGCAGTGATATACAGTATGTTTCTTACCGTTCTCAGCAGACCTCTTCTCCCCGTCCTCCTCCACCTGTCCCACCTCGTCCACCGTCAGAAACGTCCCCATGTTGAGGCCCTCCACTCGTCCATCCCGTTCCTCTTCTCCAGCGGCGGCAGGTGCGTCTGTGGTTGTGGACTCCTCAGTGACCTCGTCGCAGGTTGTCTTCGGCACAGTGACCACAGGCTGAAGGAGAGGAATGTTAGATAAGATTGGGGTCGTGTTCACACTTTAAAAACTCTTCATTTTTTCCTTGCTCGGTTGAAGTAGTCTTATCACCGACCTGCTCGTTGTTGAATGCTATAGAGTTGAAGCCTTTCTTTTAGGAAAAGGATTACTCAAATAGGAATGTGACTGGACACACTGACCTCTTTGATGTCATCCTGACAGTCTGGAAATGTCTCCTCTGTCACGTCCCCAGGTCCCTCTGCAGTCTTCACCGGCCCCTCTGTGGTTGCTGGGGACAACCCCTCCTTCTGTTCTCGTTTGTCCAGCGCTTCCTCCCGTACCTTGGCTGTCCCAGGCTCACCCTCCAACTCCATCGATGTAGTGTCAGCTGGTGCCTGCTGCTCTGCCTCAGAGGCTGTGGTCACAGGGTCGTTGACGGTCACCTCTGTAACCTCAGTCACCTCTGTGGTTGTCTCGGGGAGAGGACGGGGCACCGCAGCTGCTTCCCCCACCTCGTCCACAGTCACAAAGTCTTCCATGTCGAAGGGGACGTGCTTCTCACCTAACTCCTCCTCTTCCTGAAAGAACACAGGACAGGGAACTTTAAAACCACCGTTGTCTTCAAAATGGCAAGTCATTCCCCAAAATGATTGGAAAGTTGATATTGGCATTCTGTATTCATGATGGGTATATGACACTCTGGTTCACTGGAGATTCTCTCTCCACCCATACATACATGCACAGAGTACACCAAACATTAGGATCACTTTCCTAATATTGAGTTGCCCCCCCACTCTACAAGGTGTTGAAAGCGTTGCACAGGGATGCTGGCCTATGTTGACTCCAATGCTTCCCACAGTTGTGTCAAGTTGGCTGGATGTCATTTGAGTGGTGGACCATTCTTGATACACAACAGGAAACTGTTGAGCATGGAAAGAACTGCAAAGCTGCTGGGTTTGACTCAAACCGGTGTGCCTGGCACCTACTACCACACCCTGTTTAAAAGGCACAAATATTTGGTCTTGCCCAATGGCACAAACACACAATCCATGGCTCAATTGTCTCAAGGCTTGAAAATCATTATTTAAACCGTCTCCTCCCCTTCATCTACACTGATTGAAGTGGATTTAACAAGTGGCCTCAATAAGGGATCATAGACTGTCCAGGTGAAAGCCTATCATGGAAAGCATTGTTAATGTTTTGTCCTCTCTGTATATAGAGTGAATACCAACACACTGGCCTCTCTCCTACCTGCTGTTTCTCCTCTCCGTTTCCTCTCCTGGACTCAGACCTGGCGCCGCTCTTCCCACTGTGTCGGCTCCCCTCATACCTCATAGAGGACCGGGACCCCGGTGATCCTGATGACCGTTCCCTGTAGGACCGCCTCTTCTCTCTCTCCCTCCTTCCTTTCTCCTTCTCCTCCTCTTGGGTCTTCAGCCTCCTCTCCCTCTCCCTCCTCGCTCTCTCCCTCTCCTCCCTTTCCTCCTCGCGGGTCTTCCTCTTGGTGGCCTGCTCTCTTCCAGGCTCCCTGTCTCCACTGTGGTCTCTTCGGTTTCCAGTGGATGGCTTTTGGCCTGCAGGGGGCGCCTGAGCCTGCTCCTTCCTGGCCTGCTCAGCGCCGGCCCTACTGGTGGACCGGACCCTGCACTCCTCCAGCAGCACCTTCAGGATCTCTGGGGTCACTCTGGGTAGAGCGGGGGCAGCCTGAACATCTGGAGTCTCCTTATCTTTTGGTTGTTTACCTGGAGGATTCTCAGCTGCAGCCTGGTCGGTGGTAATCCTGGTAGAGGATCTGTTCCTGCTCTCCTGTCGTAAGGCCTCTATGATGGCTGCCATCACTTTTGGGGCTGGGGTGGAACTGGAAACAGACATTTTCTCTGTCTCTGGTTTAGCAGCTTGAGGAGCGGAGGTAGCATCTGAGGAGACTGGTTCTTCGGACTGCGTTGTTGAAACGTCTACAACTTTCTCTGTGACGACCTCTCCACCCTGACCTCCAGGTTCTCTCTGGTTCACTCCTGCTGGCTGTAAGGAAGATGCATCAGGCTCCTTCTCTTGATCCTTTCCTTCTAAAGCTGGAGACTTTGTGGCTTGAACCCCTTTTTCAACGTTCATCCCTTCATTCCCTGGCTGAACCTCCTGTCCTTCAACCTTAGTATCAACCCCGGTTCCTGACTCCACCTTTAATCCTGACTGAGACAGTGAGTCCTCCTGGCCACCAGGGGGCATAGTGGTCTCTGCAGTCTGGGAGTCATTGCCATCAGTCGAAGCTGTTGAGCCAGCAGAGGAGATGTCGACTTTAGGTAGATCAGTCTTAGGATCAGGTTTCCAGGAGAAGGCAAGCTTGTTGTTCTGAACTATGCAGGGAAACTTCTGGAAGCGGTTGAAGACACTCTTGGCCATGTCTGCTGTTCCCATCTCAAAGATGATCTGCATGGGGTAAAGAAAACAGGATTGGATGGATGGCGTGGAATTACTGTAGGCAGGGTAGATGCAAGACACTTGAACACACAAACAGTTAAACGTTCCTCACTAAGATGTCCCTCCCTTTGACAGACACTTATGCACACAAAGACCCGTCCCGTCCCCCAACACACACCCCTCCCCACCCACAGGTCCCTCACCTTGTCCTTGAGTGCCAGAGTCTGTTGGACTGTGCCGAAGCGCTGGACCAGGTTCTGGATCTCTGTTGGGCCGGAGGGCGTGGCCGGGATGTTACTGACAACCAGGAGACGGTTCCAGTCATCATCACCTCCCACCTCCGCCTTCTGCAGGTCGTATTGGAAACATGGAAATGTATTCGTCAATTACAAAAACCTTTACTTGTATCAATTATTAGAAGCTCAACTTCATAAATAGTTGTTAGAAATGGTAAAGGGACTCTGCAATAATATATGCTCTTGGGTGTGATTCATTTCATTAGGTTAAATCATGTTTTAACATACAGGTCTTAAATCAGTTGGGATTGTCTGTGTTTTTCTACCTTTTCCTTGAGCTGGCAACAATGCTATTATTAAGAGCCTTTTAGGTCAGCTGAAGCAACGGTAAAATACTCACACTAACAGGATTCCTGGGTCCCATCAATGAATGGAAAAGTGCCACCTGTGGTAATAAAATGGAATGAAAAGTTCTTCATGTCGTCACTGATCAGAGAAGAATAAGTTGAATGTGCATAAACACTCTTTTCATAGTGGACATTTATCATACTTTGCAGCAACCAGCTGGAATTAAGTGAAGAAAACTGCCCAGAACAGAGGATGCTGGAGATGCACGGTTGAGGCCCTAATAGGGATCAGTAAGTCAAGACACAGCATCTTACCGGTCTGTTGAAGTCCACCAGGAGGTTTGGAAGCAGGCTCATGTTCAGAACAGAGTCGTTGATGCAGACAGGCATGTCGGTGTAAACTTTCACCATCTTCTGGGCTGTCTCCACATCCTGCATGGTGACCAAAGCCTGGCGAGGACCACAAACAGAGTCAGTCATATTGGGCACACAAGTTATATTGTTTAAAAATCGATGTGAAAATCATATGATATTGCCATTATACTGACTATTTTACCCAAAGCATCTGACAGAACATTGACCCTGCCAATATATTCAGCAGGTCCTACGTTGGAATCAAATTCCCAACCCTGGTCCTCCAGTACACCCAACAGCACACATGTGTTGTAGCCCTGGACAAACACACCTGGTTCAACTCATTGACGGCCTGATGATTAGTTGACAAGTTGAATCAGGTGTGCTTGTACAGGGTGTACTGTTGGGGTACTGGAGAACCAGGGTTGGGAAACACTGACCTAAGCCACAATGTGAAAGTGAGTGATTTATTGCAGATAGCGTGCCTACCTCACTGGGCTTGGTGATGAGGAGGATCTTGACAGGTGTTCCGAAGGGCTGGGCCAGCTTTGCGATATCAATCTCGGAGCAGCCGCTTTCAGGAAGTCCAGTAATCTTGACCATGCCCCTCTAAAAAGGTCAAACCACAGGAGACAAAGACCGTCATAATCAAGACGTGGAGTATTTAGTGAGGTAACAAAAAAAACCGGTCAGAACGTTGTATACAGAGATATCATGAATAGAGCTGACAGTCACACAATTTCCTATTCTACCTGTCCTGACGGAGCCAAATCAAGTCTAATCTACATGATAGATTTCTATCTAAACGTTCCATAATGTAGCATCCCCTGCCTGGGCCTATGAGATATCAGCTCAGTTCTGCACCTTGTTTTCCCTCTGTAGTCTTTTGAGTCTCTCGAGCTGTCCCGCTCTACAGCCCCTCTTCCTCTTCCTCTGTGGCTTCACCTGCTCCCTGTGTATCTGTTGGGAAACCCATTTAATCTTACAGCTCAGACACCGCTGGCTGGCTGACTGGCTGTTTTTTATTGTTTTAAAAGTGTTAAAGATTAACTGAAACACTATATGCTGGAAAACGAAAATTCCCAACACCCAGGACGTATATACTAGGTGGTGTCAGAGGAAGCCCCCCACCACCCCCCAAAAACATCTCTCTACCGCACAGCAAGTGGTACTGAAGTAATACTGTTCTCTCTGCTACCGCACAGCAAGTGGTACTGAAGTAATACTGTTCTCTCTGCTACCGCACAGCAAGTGGTACTGAAGTAATACTGTTCTCTCTGCTACCGCACAGCAAGTGGTACTGAAGTAATACTGTTCTCTCTGCTACCGCACAGCAAGTGGTACTGAAGTAATACTGTTCTCTCTGCTACCCCACAGCAAGTGGTACTGAAGTAATACTGTTCTCTCTGCTACCCCACAGCAAGTGGTACTGAAGTAATACTGTTCTCTCTGCTACCGCACAGCAAGTGGTACTGAAGCGCCAAGTCAAGGAATAAAAGGCTCCTAACAGCTTCAAGCCACAAGACTGTTGAACAATTAATCAAATGGCCACACAGACTATTTACATTGAACCCACCCCTCTCATTTTTACACTGCTGCCACTCGATGTTTATGATCTGTTACGTAATTTTCTGGTATTTTTTAACTTTCGTTTTTGTAGTAAATCTTTTCTTAACTCCATTGCTGGATAAGAGCTTTCACAGTAAAGTCTACACCTGCTGCATTCGGCACAGGACAGCCGTCACTTACTTGTATTTCTGTAGATGTGATATATAAGATTGAAATACTTAATAAAATTGTAATAAACATACTGGCAAATAAGAGACAGATAAACAAAAATAAAGCACCTCATTTGAATTCTTCTGACCAACGCTGGCTTCTGTGGGGGGGGGGGGAAAGTGTAATGTTACATTTCACAACTCTTATTGATCAGGTCTATCAAACATCATTAGTTGTATATTAATCAAGACATCTAAGGCTGGCACCCTATTTGCTATTTAGTGCAATACTTTTGAGCAGAACACAATGCACTATATAGGGAATAGGGTGCCATTTGGGATGCATTCCAAAAGAACATTAAGTGTATGTTTTTTTACCTGGGACTTTGACGGCCTCGTTGGGGGCTGCAGGTGTCTTGGGAGCACCGATCACTTCTCTATGGAGAGTAGTGAAATGTGTGAACAACTGCCTCCGTAATAACACACAAGTGGCAAAGTTCAGGGGTCAAAGATAACCCTAGTATACACAGGTAATGTATAATACTTACCCCTTTATAATGACAGGTATGGAGGAAGTAAGCTCCTCCTCACCATTCTGTAAAACAAAGAAAAACACAGATTTAATTTGATCAATCATCACCTTTCTTTATATTTAATTTTCTCCTCTTTCTGTCATGAGCCAATTCTCTGATATTCAATCCAGTGGATGAACACCCAGCTGGGAGCTGAGGTGGCTTTGGTACGGTAAGCAGGAAGGGACAAACCTGGTCGGAGACAGAGATGGGGTGTTCCCGTATGGTGAGAGTGAGGCACTCAGCCAGTGCTTTCGCATCCTGCTCTTTCTGCATGCAAACAGTGGCCTGGAGGAACAGAGACACCAAGAGGGGCAGATGTTAGACAGATGGATACAAAACTAGTGATGGGGGGTGGGGGTGGGTACAGTTACATATCTGAATATCATTTTTGTGCCAGTGGGTGTACCTGCACCATTACTCTTGCTTCATAGCTTGTTTCTTCTTTCTGAATAGGAAGCCATTTTTTTGCACTTTTAATTCCATGACAAATCAAAACTTGTTTTATCATGGCTCTCTCTTGTACCTTTGCAGCAGACATACCGTGAGCATTATGTTTGGAACATTGAATCGCAACAAAATAACAATATTGAATGCAATACATATCGTGAGGTCCCTGGCGCAAGAGCATTAGTGAGGTCAGAAACTGATGTTGGGCGATTAGGCCTGGCTCAACAGGGGGTGTTCCAATTCATACCAAAGGTGTTCGATAGGGTTAAGGTCAGGTCTATGTGCAGGCCAGTCAAGTTCATCCACACAGATCTTGACAAACCATTTCTGTAAGGACCTCGCTTTGTGCATGGGGGCATTGTAATGCTGAAACAGTAAAGGTCCTTCCCCAAACTGTTACCACAAAGTTGGAAACACAGAATAGTCTAGAATGTCATTGTATGCTATAGCGTTAAGATGTCCCTTCACTAGAACGGGCCTAGCCCGAACCATGAAAAACAGCCCCAGAACATACCTCTGCAACCAAATTTTACAGTTCGCACTATGCATTGGGGCAGGTAGCGTTCTCCTGGCATCCGCCAAACCAAGACTTATCCGTCAGACTGCCAGATGGTAAAAAGTGATTAATCACTGCAGAGAACGCATTTCCACTGCTCCAGAGTCCAATGGTGGCAAGCTATACACCACCTCAGACGAAGCTTGGCATTGCGCATGGTGTTCTTAGGCTTGTGTGCGGCTGTCGGCCATGGAAACCCATTTCATGAAGCTCCAGACGAAGAGTACTTGTACTGATGTTGCTCTTCTAGAGGCAGTTTGAAAATCAGTAGTGCGTTGCAACCGAGGAGAGATTTTTACGCGCTACGTGCTTCAGCACTTGGCGGTGCCGTTCTGTGAGCTTGTGTGGCCTACCATGTCGCGGCTGAGCCGTTGTTGCTCCTAGACGTTTCCACTTCACAATAACAGCACTTACAGTTGACCGGGGTAGCTCTAGCAGGGTAGAAATTTCACCAATTAGATTGATGGAACGGTGGCATCCTATAATGGTGCCATGTTGGTAGTCACTGAGCTCTTCAGTAAGGATATTCTACTCACAAAGTTTGACTATGGAGATTGCATGGCTGTGTGCTCGATTTTATACACCTGTCAGCAACAGGTGGCAGCAATAGCCGAATCTACTCATTTGACGGCGTGTTCACACACACTATATATACAAAAGTATCAGCGTTTCCGCTGCAGTCATTTATATGTAGTGCTGTGCCACGGCAAAATCATTCCCGCCACAACAAAACAATATGGACGATTTCAGGAAGACTTTACTAATATGGCACACTTTGAAGATGTTACAACAGTCCACATTTACTTTTTGGAAGCTAACCAGTTAATATAATAAATGCAGAGGGGCAACCCCATGCTTCAGCCTATTTATTGAGCCCTATAAAATCAGTTTCAGTTTTCCCCCCAAATTCCATTTTCTCTGTTTAGTTTTCCCAGGTTTCCGTTTTCTCTCTGAAAAATCACACTTATAAACAGGAAAACAAACAAATTGGATGTTAAGTCCACAACAATGCTTAAACTGAGGGATTTTGATGGGGATTTTTTTAATTATGCAGGGCCGGGGAAATCGACTCCAGGGGGTAAACAAGATGTCTTCATACTTATCAAAAAGACACCACTTAGCATTAAAGGGTATGATGCCTAACTTGACACTCCCACACAGTTATTTATACTCACTTTACTGTATTGCGGCTGCCCCTGGTTCTCATCCCCCTCCTCGTTCCTGATGATGAGGACATTGGTGACCTTGCCAAAGGACTGCACCAGTGACACCACTTCCTGGTACTTGGCATCTACAGGGAGGCCTGACAGATAGAGCAAGTAGGAACCTGGAGGATTCTTCTTCTGCTGCGTTGGATTCGGCTTCTTCTGTGGCGCGTTGGAGGACTGGAGCTAAAATCAAGGAAGGAAGGTTTACAAGCACTGCTTGGGTTGGATGGGAGTGTGAAGAAGCAGCTTATAAGTTAGTTCTAATTCAATTTGCGAAATTTCCCTAATGATATTACTACTGAAAGTAATTATTACTGATAATGAGGTTAATCTTAAGAGCCCTAATGACACTGTGCATAGCAAACAAAAGATTGAACCAAAAGCTCTGCGAAGGGCACACCTCTGAGTCCTGTCCTAAGGCGGTCTCCTTCCCGGCCGCTGGCTTGGCGCCTGGCTTAGAGGAAGATGGGCGATGTGGCTTCTCAGACATGGACGCCGGAAACTTGCTGGTGGACGACAAATAGGACTCACGTTTCCCGGACTCGTGTTTCCCAGAAACCCCTGCTCTGTTGCCGTGGCCAGTCGCACACTTGGCGGGGTCATTTCTGGAACGCTTCAGGCCTTCTCGAGAGGAGCTCCCAGTAGATATCCCTGGATGTAGGGGTGACAGATGTCTGGGCTATAATGACGTAAATATATTACAGTAGATAACCCTGGATGTAGGGGTGACAGATGTCTGGGCTATAATGACGTAAATATATTACAGTAGATAACCCTGGATGTAGGGGCGACAGATGTCTGGGCTATAATGACGTAAATATATTACAGTAGATATCCCTGGATGTAGGGGTGACACATGTCTGGGTTACAATGACAGATATATTACGACAAAAAGGAAGGTATTTGGACATAAATCATGGACATCGAACAAAACAAACATTTATTGTGGAACTGGGATTCCTGGGAGTGCATTCTGATGAAGATCAAAGGTAAGTGAATATTTATCATGCTATTTCTGACTTCTGTTGACCCCACAGCATGGCGGGTACCTGTATGGCTTGTTTTTGTGTCTGAGCGCCGTACTCAGATTATTGCATGGTGTGCTTTTTCCGTAAAGTTTTTTTAATTTTTTATCTGACACATAAGAATAAGAAGGGCTTGTAAGTAAGCATTTTACGGTAAGGTCTGCGCACATGACAAATAAAGTTTGATTTGATATATTACAGTAGATAGGGGTAACAAATGACGTCTGGGTTATGACGATGTAGCACAGGGCAGATATATTACAGTGCCAACAGACTATTACTCCAGGAATACGCTTCATCTGGGTCTGGGAAACCGTGTCAACCACTAGCCCAGATTAGCATCTAGACAAAGTGGCTTACCTGAGGATTCGCTTGTTCTCTTCTCCGGCCTGTGAGCGCTGGAGGCAGAACCCCGATGGGACTGGGAGGGGCTGTGCCGACCAGAGGTGTGGTGGGCGTGTCCATGGGAGGTGGGCGGAGAGATCCTTCTGCTTCGGTCCAGAGGGGGGGTGGGGGAGGGGGACCAGGACAAGGAACGGGAGACTGAGCGGGAGGGAGAGCGTTCTAGGGACTGCCAGGTGGCACAGACATCCTGACCTTGAGACGGGTCCCTCCTGGTTTGGGCCAAAGAGCGGAGAGAGAGGAGTCAGAAGAACAATATGACATTATATGTGATTCAAAGACCCAGTGACATACAACACCACCAGAGGAAAATGATAGGTGGTTTGTCAGTTGCACAGTTGTAATCTAAAAAAAAAAGGTACGATTGGATAATCAGGGTGAAAAATAGGTAATCCTACATTTTAGGAACATCTCTCACCTTGGGACATTTGGATTCCAGTCTGGATACCTTTGGGGGGGAAAGAAGAGACATGAGTACATCATCCATGGGTTATTAGGCGGATGTGATGGATTGAGACAGCCCATACAACAAGGAAAAAATGATATCTGATATCATGGATTTTGATGGGATTTATTGAATTTTTTACTTAGACTGATGGGTGCTTCAATAGACATAAGGATTTTAACTGCCAGCATAGTGTTATCAAAAAAAATTTAAACACCCACTTGTTGCGCAGATCTCTGCAGCTAGCTGTGTGGTTGACTGTGTTTACGTGATCGATCCAGTCCTGTGAGGAAAAAACAAAAGAAAATAAAATAATGGTTAGATATCTAACAGTCCAGCAGAGAGATGTGATTGGTAGGATCACATTTACACCACCATAGTGCCTATGCTTGTGTATGCATTAAGGAGTGGTGGAAATGTATTATGTATATTTAGGGGTATTGTTGATATGCATAGGTCTTCCATATCTTGAATGCATTCCTCAATAACTTATCAAAAATAAATGTATTGAAACTACTTGTTCAAGTTTGAGGCATCAAATCAAATGGCAAAGTACTAAAGAAAGTATCAAAATTTGAAGTTAGAGACAATTTGGCAACAACCTGTAAACAAAATGTAAATTGCAATAATGGTGTTTCTTGTATTAAAACAGCATTGATAATGTTTTTTTGTACACTGCAGAAGAGTGAATACTGGGTAAAGTTAGTCCTCTTCACCACAAATACGATTCAGCTTTTGCAGTTATATCCATGTCTTCTGTAATCTTCATCTTCTTCATCTTCGTCATTAGCAGAGTAAGGGTCAGGCTACTTTTTCAGGAGCAAATGTTTTTGTGTTTTTTTTATCCTTTAGTGTTTAGTTGTTTTTAATTGTTGAGCAACTCAACAGTAACACCAACCATATATGGATTTACAAAAGAACGGTTTGAAAGGAGAAGACACCGTGTACGGTTAGATGCACACAATAATGCGATTATTGTGGATAGTCAGATCAATAAAGTAGTTTAATAAAAACGTTTCCATGCTTTGCAAGAAGAACGATTTCCTTAATAGTGCTGTTTACATGGGCACATCTGGAATCAGGCTACCTGATGCACTGACAAATGCAGAAAATTGCCAATCAAAATATACATTCTCCCACAGCGACCATGTTATTTTTGGGAAGCATATTTGATTCTGATTTCGGACATATAAAGTTTGTATGTGAAAACTATTTTTAAAGATGCATACATTGTTGTTCTGAATTCACTTCACTCTCGCTAAAGACAGAGGCTCGCTCAGCTGGTGCTAGCACAACAACAGATCACTGCTGGAATGCCAATTAAGGTATTTATATGTCCAAATAAAATGAAAGATTGTACAGAAAACCTGGTGCTTCAATCGGCGTAAGCTCACCAAACGTACAAACTGTTTATGTGAATCTGAACTGTTAAACCATTGCTTAAAATATGTTTACTTTTGTAAGTAGAATCAAATATGTGATGTATTTCACTGTGTTTTATGCCTGGTGTGTATGTAAAAGTGGTTATGGTGTTTAAAGGAAAAATCCAACCCACAACTCTTTTTCTCCTTTCTTCATTAGTCCATTGTTGATAGTCCCAAAAGGTTTTGCATCATCATGACAATGTGGCAAGTGACACTTTGCTTCTTGAAAGTCCAATATCTTGAAAACTTGACTGCTGACATTCAAAACGCTGTGGTACTGTATCAACAGTGGACTAATGGAAACAAATTCCAAAATATAGTTTGAGTGGATTTTTCCTTTAACTGCATTGGGCCTTTATAAAAGCTTAAAGGGATACTTCGTGATTTTGGCAATGAAGCCCTTTATCTACTTCCCCAGAACCAGAGGGACTCATTGATACCATTTCTCTGTATCCAGAATGATGGAAGTTAGAAGTAGATTTGCAAGCCAAAGCCAACTAGCATCAGCACAACAACTGGAAGTCTATGGTATCTACTAGCATGCTAGCAGTTGCCAAAGACTTCCAGTTATTGCGCTGACGCTAATTAGCAACGTCCTAACTGGACGCAGAGACAACAAATGGTATCCACGAGTTCATCAGACTCCAAAATCCTGAAGTATCCGTTTAACAAAAACAAAATCTCTGCTTGGCGAACAACGTGTGCGGTACAGGTACGGTACTCACCTTAGCCCGTTCACATTGCATGTCGCACAGGGAGCAGGTGTGGGGGTACACCTTCGGAGGGTCCGCCGAGAAATCACCTATCATGGTGGGTGTTGGGAGCCTCATGGTTGCGCTAGAGCTGCGTTTGGCACCGGAGGGTCTGGTTGATTTTGACGACTCACTCCTGGCTTCAAACTGTGGCCTTGATCTGGACCCTTCGCGCTCTGACCAAGATCTCGATAGCGGCTCTCTGACGGGCGTTCTTTTGTGCTTGTGAGTGTCGGGGATTGGAGCACGCCTCCTGTAGTCTTTGTCTTTCTTTGAGTCGGAAGAGTCGTCGTGCCGCCTTGGGGATTCAGCTTTACGTTTCAAAGACGAACCGGTGGACTCTGGTTTAGTCGCTCTCTCCTTGGACGGTAGCTCGCATTTGTAAGAGTCCCTACCCTCTTCCGCCGCCCTACTCGCATGGCCGTAGTCGATAACTTTGCCCGCCGTTTGCGTCACACTCAGAAAAGTTGGGATGTTGGTCGTACATGAATGTGCAGGATGCCGCTGTGGGGGAGAAAGACGCAGCGGTGGCGGCAGGTTAGGAATAGCAGGGAGAGTTTGAGAGAACGCAGGAGGGCCTGTGTTTCTGTTTGTTTTGTGTATCTGTATGTCACGTAGGATGAAGGGCAGAGTGTCTGGAGTTAGTTGGTCATCAGGGTAGTGGCTGAGAACCTCCAGGTCATCGTTTGACAAACCGAAGCCGGCCAGGATACTGCCTGCGCTCTCGGGTACGTACAGACCCTGCATGTTTCCACCCTGTGGACGAGCCGGTGGAGGAACAGGAGCATTCCAGCTTTGCATGCCCCCTCCTGAATGCCCGCTATTGGGGTTAGCATGAGAGTGGGAGGATTGCTGGAGGTGCTGCTGCTGATTGAGACCAAAGAGTTTACTGGGAGTCTGGTAGTTGGACCAGTCCACATCTTGCATCTGATTCTGCTGGTCATCGCAGGAGAGCGAAACAAGGTTGTTGCTGTTAGAATAGGCAGTCTCTGAACTCCCACTCCGACCGTCCCCGAGCAGGCGGGGATCTACACAGTGCTGCCGGGAGATCTGGGTATTCTGGTTGAGTAGTCGGTGGTCCTCGTCCCTCCCACCCTGAACACGGACAGAGATCGCTGACTCCAGCTCCTCGGGTAGCCGTGTTTGCGGCGGGAACTGACCCGCCTGGTAGCTGTTCATCTGGGCCATGTTGTTGCTGCCCGTAGAGTGACCCGGTTGTTGTTGATGGTATGGCATGTTCCTGGGCCTGTTGAAGGGTGCCCCCTGTTGCTGAGGCTGGTACATGACGGGGGCAAGCGGCTGAGCGATGTTGTTGGCAGCTGCTTGCTGGAGAAGGTTGAGCAGGGCCCGTTGCTGGTTGCCGTGGTTACTGGCAGCGGCGATGATGCTCAGTTGGTGCAGGGCTAGCTGGGCTTCGATCTGGGCCAGGCGGATAGCCGCGGACGGTCCGAAGAGGAACGGGGTTCCCCGGCCTATGGTACCGAAGGCACTGGCTGCCCTATCTGCCCAAGCTGATAGAGGGTAGAGCTGGGATGGACTTTCTGTGAGCAACGCGAAGCTGAGAGGTGGAAAGCAGAAACAGGATTACAGATGCTGGGCCTCCTCAATTTTGATTTGCTTGAATTATTTCTTCTTATTGGTATTCTTACAGGAGGGGGTCCCTGTGGAGTGAGAAATGTCTATGATTTCACCGTTTTTGTTTCCTTTTAAATTGAGGAGGGGGAAAATTCCGTCATCTTCTCTTAAACATCTTGCAGTCATGCTCTTTTACAGGGTGGAAAAGCAAAGAAATGTTAACTATTCAACACCATTAGACTTACCATCAATTTGATACAAAGGCCAATAAAAGAATAACATGTGTAAGTACAAAAATAAGTACAACAATGAAACGTACCCAATGGCACTTGTTTTGGACCTACCCACCACATTAACAATTTTCTGGGAGAAAAACTAAACTGAGCTAAAGGGCATGTTAAGATGTCCTAGAAGAATGGACCCATTGCTACTTGCATCAGGTGTCACAGAAAACAGACCATTACTTACTTACACAACTCAATCTGAGTTGGATAAAAGACCAGCAACCTACTATAAAAATCAGTGGTATTGTGAGATATTTGAAAGGCTGCCACTGGAGAAAACAAATTCCATACTTCAGAACAAAGGTGGGGGAAATATGGGACCCCTTCATGATATCTTTCCCCTAATCTTGCAGATACCCTGAGAAATGTCATGGGTAATAAGAAAGAATGTTTATTTTTGTTAATGTAAAAAAAAAAGTAATTATGTAATGTACTGTAACTGTAACTGTCAAATAAAACTGTCAAAATAAAGTAAATGCCAACATAAAGTGTCTTAATAGGGCGTTGGACCACCACGAGCCGTCAGAACAGCTTCAATGCGCCTTGGCAGATTCTACAAGTGTCTGGAACTCTACTGGAGGGATGCAACACCATTCTAACACAATAAATTCCATAATTTGGTGATTTGTTGATGGTGGTGTAGAGAACTGGGTTAAGATCTGGTGACAGATGGCCATAGCATATGGTTTACATCGTTTTCATTCAACAAACCATTTAGTGACCACTCGTGCCATGTGGATGGGGACATAGTCATCTTGGAAGAGACCACTCCCATCAGGATAGAAATTCTTCACCATAGGTTGACGGTGATCACTCACTCAGAATGGCTGTGTATTTCTTGGCATTTACCTTGCCCCCCGTAAGGGACTGAGTGGACCTAAACCAAATGTTCACTTCGGTGAACTGTTGGAATCATGGAAATGTATTATTCTAATTCCATAGTTAGAATATAATAGCGGACACTTTGAATACAGTGCTGGTTGACATGAAAATGAACAAAAATGCCATAGAGACAGGGTAGCAACCAAAGTGTTGGTAAGTGTTTCTTAGGGGTCCCTATAATCTTTGGCTACACGTAATGTTCTCTTAGCTATTGCATGTAGCGAACATACTCAGGCTTCACGTATCCCTCTGATTTAGAAGATAAATGTTGCACAAACATTCTGATTTAGGTCTACACCATCACTGGTATTATCAGGCTGTATAGCTAGTTCAATTTTCTCTGACTCAGTACATTTATTAGCTAACGGGGCTAGGTATGTGTGGAAAGCAGCACAGAAAGAGAGTGGAAAGTAGTGGAGTAAACTATAAAAATGGACATTACACATGGCATATCAGATTTAACAAACCAAACATTCAAATACCGTTATAGAAGGTAAAGTAAAAACCCAAACCGGTCCGAACACCAAATACCGGTATATTTGAGCAATAAGGGAAGAGGAGGTGTGGTATATGGCCAATATACCACAGCTAACGACTGTCCTTAATCACAACATAATGCGGAATGACTGGATACAGGCCTTAGCCATGGTATATTGGCCATATACCACAAACCCCAGACATGCCTTATTGCTATTATAAACTGTTTACCAAAATAATATATATGTTTTGCCATACTCGTTGTATACAGTGTGATATACCACAGCTGTCATCCAATCAACATTCAGGGCTCGAACCACTCAGTTTATAATGTAAAATACGGTATACCAACCAGCCCTGTCACTTTTGTTTTCTGTTGCTTATGTTATGTTTTATGTAATTTTGATTCTTGCTTGTATTCAAATATATGTATAATTTGCTATGATGTTGACCTGAAACAACAATATTAAGGGAAAACTGATTATACATAAAATCAATAGAAGCCCAAACAGCAGTATTTTATAACATCGTTTTCAGATGACAGACCAATTCAATTATAATGGCGTCCGCATGCTTCTCAGCCGAAACAGTTCAGAAGGGTTTGTGCATGTATTACGATGACATTGTGACGTTTCGTTAGTTTTGAACTTCAGTAAAGTTTTCTTCGGTTGTTCGGGCACAGACATTTTTCTCTCGAGGCAAGCCGAAGTCAGTAGTAGCCAGAGTCTACGCCCCTTTCATCTGTGCCTGGTCAACAATAGGGATTTTTCAATAAAGTCTTTGTTGTCATTCAATGAGAGACTGCTCATATTCACACACATTTTTTTAATTAAGAAATACTGCACCACATCTTAGATGTAAAAATTGGGCGACTAAGGTCTCCTCTGCAAAAACATCACAATTAATGACCGATTTCTTGAGTTATCTTAGATTAATTCTTACTATTTTGAAGAAGTGTATACTGGCTCCGGAGTTTCAAAGTGCTATTGCTGCCCTTTTCAAATTTTTAAAGAGAAGGTATTTTAAGGGAGTATGTGAGAACACTCGTTCGGTTTGCATAGGCGCCAGTCGAACTGAAGCATGCTGACGCCTTAACCCTATAAAGCTGTGTAGTAATTTAACCTTCTGGTTTTTTTATTATTTCTCTTGATATGGAAGATACTGGGCTAGTATGGCCAGACATATGATCATCCAGTAGAGGCTGGTGGGAGGAGCTATAGGAGGACACTCATTGTAATGGCTGGAATTAAATGGAACAGTCAAACGTGGTTTCCATTTGTTTGTGCTTGATATTGTTGCATTTATTCCATTCCCGCCATTACTATGAGCCCGTCCTCCTATAGCTCAACCCACCATCCTCCATTGCTGTCATCAATAGGCCTTAAAGGTCATTAGCCTCTATCAATGGAATATGTTCCTAGTTACTGCACTCATTGTAATTTGAACAGAATCCTATATACACTTGTCCTTTCTTATGTATATATTCTGCTCTTTGAGACTGATGTATGATGCCAACCCAGATTAGCTTCTAACTAAACCATCGCTAATATCCACACAAGCTTGCTTGACCGGTGTATTAAATCTGTGCAGGATGATGATGGACTTCTCAATTACAAGATAGACTATCATCAGAGTCTGCCATATTACAGTGCTTGTTTACGGAAAACGCCAGAGTCAACTCTGTGCTAATTAGCTATCTGCATCTCCGAACACCTGAGTATTAACAGAAGACGGACGCCACAAACCTGTTGTCACATAAAGATACTATCAGCTGCAACTGCGTTAACCCGGTCCAACTCCGCCCCTTTCTCAATTTTCAAAAGAGAAACGGGGTGTGCCTTTGGTGGTTAGTTATGCGTCATTCTGGTCATGCGCGCCGAAACCAACGTAGCTTGTTCGTTAGCCAGTAACTACATATGTGTTGACGTCATTTCAAAAGATTTGTTTTTGGAGAAATGGCACTTTGGTCAAATATCGTATTAATCCTATTTTATTTTTAAGCATTAAATGACCTGGTATGATGGTGCATTGATCAGTTATACCGTTTGAATTACGTTATTTTTGCCAAAGGCGATCTTTAAAACAGTAACTTTATATTTTCCATTTGTGAAATTGTTTGGATGTGATATGAAAGTAGAACGCTTTATATTTCTAGAACCATACCGCAATTTAAAATCGATTCACATTTAGATTGATTATTTGTCTGACAGCCAATTCGCCTCTAAATAGAACATGTAACGGTAAGGCCCTTGCACTATTAGCTTCTAGTCCATTATTGGGCTACTAGCAACATAGCTGTAGGTGGCCGGTTATTCATTTACATGAGTTAGATCGCTAATATAAACACGACTTTTTCTAACTGTACTGTAAAGTTAGCATATACATTATATACATACTGCACAAGATGTCAAATGCCGCTTA
Organism: Oncorhynchus clarkii lewisi; assembly: GCF_045791955.1. Classification (NCBI taxonomy): domain Eukaryota; kingdom Metazoa; phylum Chordata; class Actinopteri; order Salmoniformes; family Salmonidae; genus Oncorhynchus; species Oncorhynchus clarkii. The sequence goes on from NW_027260996.1 coordinate 142,463, forward strand.
ATTACAAACGCATTGATTCGCTCTGATGCTAACCAGTTGAAATGAGGACAGTTAGTTACAATGCTAAGTTAGTTAGCTAGCTAACCTAATCAGCAAGCTCCTGTAATGCCCATTTTATCGGATAGTACCAACCAGCTGTGCACTCGTTCAAATACATTCCTGTCGTTTTATAACATATGTTTGCGGATAAACACGTCCCACATTGACTAGCTGCAGTGTCCGAATAAATGCAGCTTGCCAGGCCTATCGTTAGGTTAGCTAGCTAGCTGCATTGTAAAGCCATTTTGTTTTTTGCTGCGATGCCAGTAGCAGAAGGAGGAAGCATGAATGGTATTTTATCCCCGAACGAACGGTGATTAATATCCGTGAAGATGCTATTTTTGAAAATAATCTGTTTAGACATAGCTACCTGTCATACAATACCGGGTGTGGTTCTTTGTTTGTCTTCGTGGGACCTGCTGAAATCGGCTCTTCTCTTCCCTGTGAAGAAGGATATAACCGCTTGCGCAAAAAGCCCTACAATGAAAACAGGCTGACTAATCGAGAGCAGAACCAATGATTAAATCGAATCTTATTGCGACTTTTCTGTTTAGAAAAGTCGAACGGCACACATACAGTATCTTCTTTTCTATCAACATGTGTAAATTATAGTTTATTCATCGCTATAATTTATGTAAACTACAAACAACGTTTCTACCACTCTACCAGCATAAGTTATTTAGTGCTCCTATTTGCAATTGTTTTGTGAAAGTATGACAGATTGCATATTTGGTCAATATTGAGATATCAGACATTTGTTATGGGAAACTTCTGTATTAGATACCTACTGTTATGTTAGTGTCATGTACTGTACACTTGATTTTTTTTCAAAACAGTACATACATTCGGGATGAGGCTAAATTAGGATTTGAGACTGCATCAACCTCAACACTCTCTTTCTCTTAACAATGCAAACATGTCTAAATAGATTTTTAAAGTCACTCCTGATGAGACTAAATAAAGTTGTATGGAATTGACTGTGTCCTGTGAATGGCTGTTCCCAACATTCCGGTGTGTCTGTGGCCAAAGCTCCCATGACCCTCTCATTAGCTCGTCACTTGATAAATTATCAGGCTTGTAACGGCAGCTGCCTTCATTCCTCCTGGGTCATATTAAACTGCTGTCATCCACACACTGATAGACATAGGCTGTGTACGTGTGAGAAAGAGAAATAGTGTGTTTGTGAGATATAGGCCTAGGTCCGACAGAATGGGCGTTTTGTGTGTGTGTGTGCATGTGTTTATGAGAGACAGAAGCTGTACGTTTGAGAGACAGAGGGAATGATGGAGAGAAGGGGGACGAGAGAGAGAAGGAATGAGAGACAGCGTGCCGGTGTATTTAAACATGCCACAGACATCTGATCCAAGCGATGTATTCGATACCAGAAACATTTAAAAACAGACACAGTAACACATGATCCATCCATGCCGGCCTGGTAATCGATATGGGGATGAACTATCTGACAACATTATGTACTGTATGCGCTATCTCTCTCAGTGGGTTTGGTGGTGGTGGGGGTCCGAATGACTTGCCTCTCAATCATATTTCCTGTCATAACTGGTTGCTGTTTGCGTCACCAAAGTGCACCTGTGGGCAATGTCCCCCGTACGGTGGCCGATGCTAGATTTGGAGACATGTCGTGGGGAAAAACACACAACCCCTGCCATTGGAATCCACCTCAGATTATAGATTTTTTTCTTCATCATGCAAATTTCCATCACCCAACCTGCCTGACTCCCTTGCTGTGTCCCATCTCTCTCTCTCTCTCTTACTCCACTCCCCCCTTTCTTTCTCTCTCGTCTCCCCCCTATCCCTCGCCACCGCCCCAGGGCCCCTACCCCTCGCCACCACACCTGTTCGCAGAGTTCTTTGGAGTCACTCATGTTTCATGATCAATGAGGTGAAGATACATTTGGCTGTCGTAAATTTACCCCTTAGCCCCGCGCCTCACCCCTCAGCCTCATGACAATCATTTTTTATTGGACAGAGATGCACATTATTCAAACACCTGTCTGAATGGATAAACAAGTGCTTACAATGTTGACAGGATAGGGTAAGGAATGGACGGGACGGCTAGCAAACGTAGGCAGGGAGATAGGCGGATCATGGGCAGGCAGCATTAGCTCATGGAGATGTACGTATGCCATCTTGTATGTGTACAAAACAAATACCAACCATATCACAAGATGGCAGGATGTATGCTGTTGCTAGGCGTGCTGCATGAGCATGTGAAGACAAGCCAGTGACTACTGTCTGTCCATGACAGTGGATGGTGTGTTCAGTTACTTTCCCATTCTAAGGGAAAAGTAGAAGATGATGATGGTGATGCATGTGACATGTTACTTTCACAGGTAATAATATGGTTATTGTTGGGGGGGGAAACAGAACATGTCTGTAAATCCTCCAGGCATTCCATAAACCGTGTGACTACGATTTCAAATAAAATAGGGACCTACCATTTTTTTATGTCCAGGCTATTTCTGTGGCGTAGTGCATTTATATAATAATCATATCAAATTGTTAATCAAACCTCATGACTAACCACACTGAGAAAATAACATATCTCTATTTCGCCAGTCTCAACTTAATAAGATGGTCATGTGCTCTTGTTACCAGAATATCTCTAACAAGTACACTCTCACTGCCCATCTTGTTCCGTAGACCCAGCACTCTCTTATATCAGCCGCACGCGTCCTCAGATTACAGAGCCCCAACTACTACTGCTGATGCATGGTGTGTGGTTGTCGTTGTTGTCGTAAGCCTACCCTAGGTGCTGGGACAAAGGTGTCGGGTTGAGGGGGGAGTCGGGTTGTGAAGGCACGTGCGTGGTGTTTAAAATCAACCTCGGAACGATGAGAGGAGACACTGAAGTGATTTGGTGCCGACAGGATGAAAAGCATACAGATGCCCCAGGTGGGACAAACAGTGGTATGGGGTGTTTCTTACTTCCTACCATGGGGTTTGCATCATCAGCAGTCAAAGCCAGCGGAAGACAGCCTGGGTGTTAACAGTGCTGCATAATGGATTGGCTTCCAGTCTGGCTTGTGATATCATTAATGTGTAATACAGTACTACAGTGTGGGACTAATTAAGAACAGGTGTTGGACTGGAGAGGATTTAGTCCGACTGAATTCAGAAGTCAGACTTCCATGCTAGAGAAAGTCTCTCCTCCGGACCCCCAGCCGCTCCATGTATTTGATGTATTCCAAAGCTAACACACATGATTCAACTTGTCAACTATATAATTATCAAGCCCTTTGATAGGTGAATCAGGTGAACGAGTTCAGGGGTACAACTAAATTGTGAAACTACTGGGGTCCCAGAGGAGAGGTTTGAAAACCTCTGTGCTAGAGAGGTATCTCAGCAATCCACCTTGAGGTTGAACTGGCCCCTACCCTTGAGTTTGAACTGGCCCCTAACCTTGAGGTTGAACTGGCCCCTAAACACAGACCTAGGATCGGATGTCCTCAGCCTAAATCCTCATTAGGATAGAACATATCTGACCCTGGAACCAGCGGTTAAGGTCAACTCCTATCAACTCCTACAACAGAACATACTGTAGTTAAACCAAGGAACAACACAATCAATAGGGAAATGTAGCTTTGTTTGCACATTATGAATATTCCTCAGTAGATGAACTGAATCTGCCCACACTGTTGCCTAGAGGACCGCTAACGTATCTATTACACCCAAGGGGATTGGATTGGACGAATCACCCCTGAACTGTTCGGATGAAACACCCCTGAACTGCCCTGTTGGTCCCCCACCCCGACCCCTCTCAGCAGTGTGGCAGTAATGCATGACAGGTGTAGTCTTCATGACTTTGAGCGGAACGCAGTAGTCGGGGGTGTAAATTAACAGCGTCGCCAGCCGTTCCGTTCCCCGACCTCAAACATCCCAGAGTGGCTGAGCCATCAACAGCTCCATGCAAATCACTGGGCAATAGAAATGCAGAATGGAGATTCAATGAGAGAATGTCTCACTGTAGCAATTAAAATGGATCATGGGGGTTAAGTAATGAATTTGGCTGCAGAAATCCAGTAGTAAGGAGGAGACCGAAAAAACAAACCACCAACTAAACCATATTTTCTCTCTCCTCTCTCCCTCTCTCGTTCACTAGCAGTTCATTTAGCTCACACTCTCCCTCTCTCTCTGACACCATCTCTCTCAAGTGTCCATCACGAGTGCTTAGGACATAAATCTTTTTTAGGACTCCTCTTATTTTTAGACCCAAGAGTGGTGGACATAGGCTAGTGGCGATCACTCTAAGGCAACGTCGCAAATGGCAGCCTTTTGCACACAGTGCATTACTTTTGACCAGGGCCCACAGGGATGACCACAGGGTTCTGGACAAAAGTAGTACACTATTTAAGGAATAGGGTGCTATTCGTGATGCAGCCTAAGACTCCTCTCGCTCCCAAGGGTGAAGGAGGTCACTGCTGAGACTGCTACAGTCAGAACCTACCTACAGAAACACAAAGTTTCCCAGTTGTGTAAAAACATTCTGTTACGCCCAAACAATGTGTCCCTTAAGCTAAATGTGCCTGAGCTAAGGCTTTATAAATGGATGGTATGCAATGCTAATAACTAGGTTACGTAGTGCCTGTTGGGCAGCGGCCAGTTCCAAGTGATTTACAAATACAATGATTTATGATATCGCCTTCCCCCTTTAACCAATCTACTAGAGCATTGGTAATGAACGGTGGCCATCATGTCCGTCTAGCACATCGCTAATTTGTGCTAGTCAGGTGCACGGCGTGACATTTCTGTGCAGAGGGGCGCACCACCAAATAAAAATAAACCCAGAAGAACCTGATGACTTTATGTTCCTACAGGCAATGGGATATAGGTAACTTGTGTTTAATAAGCACCTCAAAATAGGCTAAGCCGTTACTAAGGGACAACATTATAGACCAGTGGTTCCCAACTCCGGTCCTCGAGTAACCCCAACAGCACCCATTTTAGTTGTCGCTGTGGACAAACATACCTGATTCAACTCCTTGAGGGCCTGATGATTAGTTGACAAGTTGAATCAGGTGTGCTTGTCCGGGACAACAAGAAAAACATCTACTATTGGGGGTATTCGAGGACTAGAGTCAAGAACCACTGTTATAGACCATCACATATTTTGACACTTTATTCTCTGCTGTATCTACAATGTGATTTAGTTACACCGTCCTACGTGCCGTCCCATCGGATGTAGGCATCGTAAAGGCCATGCAGACTGTGTTTCATTGACAAGCATCTTATGATGTATTCAGATTCAGTTACATCTAATTTCAGTCACATAGATATTTGTGTTTCCTCTGAGCGTGACACATTCAAAGCGATGTCCTAGAGCAGGGATGGCCAACTCCAGTCTTCAGGGGCCTGATTGGTGTCACACTTTTGCCCCAGCCCCAGCTAACACGCCTGACTTCAATAATCAACTAATCATGATCTTCAGTTTAGAATGCATTTAGTTTAATCAGCTGTGTTTGCTAGGGATGGGGAAAAAGTGTAACACCACTCTGTCCCGCGAGGACTGGAATTGCCCATCCCTGTCCTACAGAGCATGGGTCCAGTGTGTCTTGCTGTGTGAATAATGAGAGGAATAGGGGAGGAGGGACGTCCTCTCGGCCTCTGTTACTTGGCAGACCCCAGAACCCTTACTCAGACTTAGAGTGCCCCACTCAGATCCCCCTTGGCATAAACTGACCCTTCAAACTGCTTCCAACAGATGAGATCAGTAATCGTGAGGTGTGATATGAATCTCCTCAAGTGACTGAAGGCTGAAATAGTCTCAGTTAGGTAAAACTACGCACAAAGGCAATGGATGCAGCACAACAGCACACGTGTAATAACAATGAAGAGATGTTTGGTGTTGTGGCTCAGTCGGTAGAGCATGGCACTTGCAACGCCATGGGTCGTGGATTCAATTCCAGCTGTGGCCACCCATAATTAAGGTTTATCTGGATATTTCACTCTTAATCTGGTGACTTTTGTCCTGGCAGAAAAGTCACCAGTCTTGACCTTTTAACAAGGGCAATGCCTTGTGATGTTTTGTGGGGCACGAGTGTTTGTCGGGCATTTATTAATTGATTCCCTGACTCACAAAGCAGTCAAACCACGAGCCTGAAAGACAGTGTTGCCACTGTTATAAACACTTTGATTTACACCTTTAGTTCACAAGCCCAACGTTGTGAAAAGCTGCAGGCCGGGTTCTAGCACCATGGACAGTTAAAGTACATTTATATGGCCCCCATGACCCACAGTGGCCACCTGTGACTGTCACATTGCATGTGTATAAATGTATTTTATTGTTTTCTCTTGCGTAGTTCTGACATGGCCAACCTTTTTAGAGTGTTTATTTTAGATCCTCGGCAACTCGTGGCACGATGTGTCAGTGGAATGCCACACAGTTTGATGAGGTATAGGTTATGCACATACTTACTGTGGTGTTTTCACAATCTTTCTGAGAGATCATTCTGAGAGATCATTCTGAGAGATCATTCTGACTGCGGTGAAATAGACAATTGGCCAAATTAGGAGAAGATCACACCCAGACGCCATGATCTGATCATTTGTCTTATTTAATACCCTGTTTGAACCTCTAATCAAGCAGGTTTTAAAGACTGTTACAAGTCCTAGAACTAGGTTAATGTGAGGGTTAAAGGGTCACCCACAGAGAGGAGGGAAACAGACCTAGAACTAGGTTAATGTGAGGGTTAAAGGGTCACCCACAGAGAGGAGGGAAACAGACCTAGAACTAGGTTAATGTGAGGGTTAAAGGGTCACACACAGAGAGGAGGGAAACAGTCCTAGAACTAGGTTAATGAGATAATTAAAGGGTCACCCACAGAGAGGAGGGAAACAGACCTATAACTAGGTTAATGTGAGGGTTAAAGGGTCACCCACAGAGAGGAGGGAAACAGTCCTAGAACTAGGTTAATGTGAGGGTTAAAGGGTCACACACAGAGAGGAGGGAAACAGATCTAGAACTAGGTTAATGTGAGGGTTAAAGGGTCACACACAGAGAGGAGGGAAACAGACCTAGAACTAGGTTAATGTGAGGGTTAAAGGGTCACACACAGAGAGTAGGGAAACAGACCTAGAACTAGGTTAATGTGAGGGTTAAAGGGTCACCCACAGAGAGGAGGGAAACAGATCTAGAACTAGGTTAATGTGAGGGTTAAAGGGTCACACACAGAGAGGAGGGAAACAGTCCTAGAACTAGGTTAATGAGATAATTAAAGGGTCACCCACAGAGAGTAGGGAAACAGACCTAGAACTAGGTTAATGTGAGGGTTAAAGGGTCACCCACAGAGAGGAGGGAAACAGTCCTAGAACTAGGTTAATGTGAAGGTTAAAGGGTCACACACAGAGAGGAGGGAAACAGCCCTAGAACTAGGTTAATGAGAGGGTTAAAGGGTCACCCACAGAGAGGAGGGAAACAGACCTATAACTAGGTTAATGTGAAGGTTAAAGGGTCACCCACAGACAGTAGGGAAGTGAGACAGTGTAATTAGGGAAAACAGTGTTAGCAGGGAAAACAGTGGAAACCCAGGGGGTGTTAGCAGGGAAAACAGTGGAAACCCAGGGGGTGTTAGCAGGGAAAACAGTGGATTGTAGCGCTCAGCAAGCTCCAACTTGTGTCATGCACCAAGTTGTGTCAAGAGCAAACACGTGTCAAGTGCCAACCCGTGTCAAGCCAGAACAGTCACTATCACAGCCATGGACAATCCCTATCAACTCTACTTTGTTCTTACAGGCCTCTACAAACTTGAATATGTTATTGTACTTATGTAGCAAACAAATCCAAGGCCAAAGCAATAAGACCAGACAGGGGTTTTTAAAAAAGGAATGCGACAGGTGAGACTGCTCTCTGACAAGTGTCTGTGAGTGACTCAGGCAGCTAACGCGGCTGCCAATCACAAAACTCGCGGCTGCCAGTCGTAAAACCTTTAACCCCCCATATCCCCCTCAGAGAGTCTACCAGAACAAGACAAAGCATCATACGTTTCCAACTAAGCATACTCAACTCCCACCTCCCACAGGACCAAGAACATTAAACAGCTGATTTACTTAAGCTTAAACCTTCGTTAGTGTTCAACCCCATGATGATGGGATGATACATTGGATGTCATGAGTCTTTGTCTTATTGAGTTACAGTATTGTGCTCGCGGTCCTTAGAGACTATTACACCAGAATCAATCCCTAATACCTCGCTAATGCTGCTAATGTTTACATGGTATTTAGTGACTACTATACATATATGTTATTTCATAGTTTTGATGTCTTCATTATTATTCTACAATGTAGAAAATAGTAAAAAATAAAGTAAAACACTTTTGACTTGAACACAATAGTAAATGGTCCGTCCTCAATTAGACTTGACACTATAGAGTGACCACAGGTTGTCCTAGTTGTGCGGGACAGTCCCATATTTTGTCCCACGTCCCCTAACCAAGCAATCATGTCCAGCATTTGATCAACAAATTCAAACGTCACTCATTTAGATTTTTTTTTATAGATTTCTCCAGAATTTCAGTCAGTCACTTGCAGTCACTTTGTGCTTATGTAAAGATTCAGAAAATATTCACACCCCTTCCCCTTTTGCAAATTTTGTTACATTACAGCCTGATTCTAAAATGTGTTAAATTATTCTCTTTCCTCATCAATCTACACACAATACCCCATAATGAAAAAGCGAAAACAGGTATTAGACATTATATATCTATATATATATATATATATACATAAAACTGAAAAACATTATTTACATAAGTATTCAGACCCTTTGCTATTAGACTCGAAATTAGCTCAAGTGCATCCTGAATCCATTGATCATACTTGAGATGTTTCTACAACTTGATTGGAATCCATCTGTGGTAAATGCATTCGATTGGACATGATTTGGAAAGGCTCACACCTGTCTCTATAATGTCCCATGTAAGAGCAGAAACTAAGCCATGAGGTCAAAAGAATTGTCCGTAGACATCCGAGACAGGATTGTGTCGAAGCACCGATCTGGGGAAGGGTACCAAAACATTTCTGCAGCATTGAATGTCCCCAAGAACACAGTGGCCTCCAGTATTCTTAAATGGAAGAAGTTTGGAATCGCCAAGACTTCCTAGAGCTGGCCACCCTTCCAAACTGAGCAATAGGGGGATAAAGGCCTTGGTCAGGGAAGTGACCAATAACCTGATGGTCACTCTGACAGAGCTCCAGAGTTCCTCTGTGGAGATGGGAAAACCTTCCAGAAGGACAACCATCTCTGCAGCACTCTACCAATCAGGTGTTTATGATAGAGTGGCCAGATAGAAGCCACTCCTCAGTAAAAGGCACATGACAGCCCGCTTGGAGTTTGCCAAAAGGCAGGTAAAGGACTCTCAGACCATGAGAAACAAGATTATCTGGTCTGATGAAACCAAGATGTAACTATTTGGCCTGAATGCCAAGCGTCACATCTGGAGGAAACCTGGCACCCTTCTATGGTGAAGCGTAGTGTGGGCAGCATCATGCTGTGGGGATGTTTTTTAATGGCAGGAAATGGGACACTACTCAGGATCAAGGGAAAGATGAACGGAGCAAAGTACAGAGAGATCTGTACTTTGTCAGAACCTGACTGGGGCAAAGGTTCACCTTCCAACAGGACAACGGCCCTAAGCACACAGCCAAGACAGCGCAAGAGTGGCTTTGAGAGAAGTCTCTGAATATCCTTGAGTGGCCCAGCCCGGACATGAACCCAATCGAACAGCTTTGGAGAGACTTGAAAATAGCTGTGCAGCGACACTCCCCATCCTTGGGTATGACGCTACAAGCTTGCCACACCTATATTTCGGGAGTTTCTCCGATTCTTCTCGGCAGACCCTCTCAAGCTCTGTCAGGTTGAATGGGGAGCAATTTAATACATTTTAGAATAACATAGTAACATAATAAAATATAGAAAATTCAAGGGGTCTGAATACTTTCCGAATGCACTGTATATGATAAGGATGTGGTACTGGTGACGTAAAACACTTCTCCAGTCATGGTTGAGATCTGATATTCTGCGCAAGACCAGACGTTGGGCCAATGTCATAGACCTATCATAAACCAATTCTCAAACTATTTTGGGCTAAATTCCAGCTAAACTTGGAGAGGACAGTTATGCTACTTACAGAAAGTGTGCTACCGATGAATAGATACTAAAGTAAGCAAATAGCTGTATTAGACTGCAAGAGGATATAAGGTAATTTCACATTTGTGTTGCTTTCATATTTACTGCTACTTCACTCAATCCCGTTTTACATTCCCTGAGACCAACCAGAATTGTTTCCTTGGCCGCATATTGCAAGATTTTCATAAAACACATGTGGTTTCTTGTTTCTGCATCACTACATTTTGCACGAGGCAAAAGAGTAGCTTTGCTTCAATTAGCTAATTCGGTGCAGGGCTGTAGTGCTGCCTGAGTACACCAGGGCTGTAGTGCTGCCTGAGTACACCGGAGTGTCGCTCAGCCACTTCTCACAATGGTGCTCATTTAGTCAAGTTAGATCAAAGCTGAATCAATGTCTTGGAAGATCACATAATGATCAGTTAGCATTCTACATAACACAACCATAGTACAACGTTACTGTCACACCAAACACACCACCATATGTCTTATGAGACTTTAGGACGGTTAGCTGAATAGTCAAAAAAGAAAATATCATACGTGGCCAAAACTGTGAATGTCCTGCAAAATCCTCCTGTTGTCCCACATCTGGATATTTTATTAAATGTGGTCACGGTACTTAAACTGTTTTTCTGTTTACTTATTTACCCCCCCTGTCCTTCATCACCGACTGACTGGGTTGGCTGTCAGTGGTCTCATTTACTGTTATGTGATGCGCCTCTGACTGTGCACTAAGCATTTACTGACTTAAGCCGTTGGATGGGGCAACATTAGGAACTTACTGTCTGTCGGACTGACAATAAAAGGGCGATGACAAGTTGGAGCCTATGGGGACTGCTCCTCGGCTCGCAGCTGTCTGCAGTAAATAAAAACATCTAGTTCACGACATACCACCCTACAACTGTTCAAAACAGCCCAATGTTTGTATTACAATTACGACAGCCATGGCCATGCTAAATGTTATATATATATATATATATACATACAGTATTTGTCATTTCTAAACAGAAACAAGAAAAGACTTACATAAAAGAAAAGCAGTACATTAAAAAATGACTTAAAAAGTTGGTAATAAACCACCCCGTCAACACTTTACACCACTTTATGGCAAAAGGTTTGGGCTACATTTGACCTGATCACTTTCATAGAAGATTCAGCAGGAATTCCACAAAGTATTACTCTAGTAGTTGAGTTAAAGCGTTGCACTACCACAGTCATTGAGTATAGAATTACTAGCTGAGTCACAGTACGCCGACCCGGCGCTGTCAGCCAAGTCACTGTACTCAATTATTTTGTAGCTGAATTAGCGACTGTGCAAACTTAATTCTTTCAAGGATCAGAAATTAATCAAGTACCAGTTGTGATTGGTAGTAAAGGTAACAATAAAGGTAGAGTAGTACTGGTAGTGTTTCATTCTAGACCACAAACAAACACGATAGAAGACCATCTAAAAAGCTGTGCTGGTATTCAGCACAAATGCCATCCCACAACAAACACGTGTACACACACCTAAAGCAAACGGATGCCTGCATTATTTACAGAGCGCACCAAAACAGCATCCCCCCCAGATCCCTTTACAATGCACTTCACCCATTTGACCCTGAGTCCCCTTACCCTTCACCCCCTGTACTATACCCTCTGACCCCTGAACCCTGACCTGACTCACTTGTTGCCTGGTTTTGTCAAGGCTGTGCAAGCTAGAGCTCTCTGCTGCTGGCCCATGTTCTGGACCAGGTTCTTCTTATTGTTCTTCTGCATCTCCTGGCCGGACTGGCTGGGACTCACAGACCAATGGGTCCAGATCCCAGTGAAAAGCTGCAGTTAATACTTGTCTATAATGACTACAGGCCGATCCAGGACAGGTCCAGTTAACACTGGTCTACATTGACTACAGGCCGATCCAGGACAGGTCCAGTTAACACGGGTCTATAATGACTACAGGCCGATCCAGGACAGCTGTAGACCCAGGCAGATCAAAGTAACAGTAATCCGTATAGCTGTCTTCAGAATCTTGAGTCTTCAGAATCTTGAGTCTTCAGAATCCTGAGTCTTCAGAATCTTGAGTCTTCAGAATCTTGAGTCTTCAGAATCTTGAGTCTTCAGAGTCTTCAGACAGAATTAGAATATTCGGGAACACATGTTCATCTTGTTGTAGTTGAATTGTCCAGCCTCTGAGGACATTTAGAACAAAAGAGGTAAAATGAGAACAAACAACGTTAGTTCATGGTTGGAGAACAGAGATTTCCGTCTGCAACATTTCCGTTGAGAAAAATCCATGTGCAACCAAAGCAGTTCATGATGAAGTGACCATGGTTCGCTGTTCGTCCCGCTTCCTTGCTTGAGCTCTCTCGCTCTCTTTGTTAATGTCCCTCTCTCACTGGCACTCATTCACTCCCTCTCCCTCTTTCTCCCCCTCTCTCTCATTCCTCACTATGTCACTCAGTTTGCTCATCTTCTGTCAGTCCTTCTTTCTGCCCCATGTTTCCTCACCCACAACTGTCTCCACTCTGTTTCTCTCTCCAGTCCCTCCCTCCCTCCCTCCCTCCACCCTCCCTCCCTCCCTCCCTCCCTCCTGTTCACACTCTCAGCCCCCAGCTGTTTTACGTAGCTCTGTTGACACAACCATACATACGATACAGAGCTCGATGGAACCTAATAAAGACCCAATGCTGACCCCGTGTGTAAGCTTAGTACAGGGAACCTGCCCAGACCAATCCAGACCCTCTACTGCATCCTCATTCTATAATCACAGACACATAGCCATCACTTTATGTCCTCATGTGACAAAACGCTGCTGGACTGGTGGCTACAAAGGGGCAGCCAATGTGGATATGTTGAGGGGATTCCAGGTCAAGCAGAGGGCTAGGGGACCTTAACCATGTGAAAGTGAAGTATCGTCTTCCAGCCAGACAGCTGAGTAAGAGGTACAAGTGCATCAGTCAGGGCCAGGCTGACAGAGCATGGAGGAAGAGGGGGCCTCATACCAGTCAGGGGAGGAATGCCCTGATGCACTTCCTTGGTCTGGGGGTGGGATGGTGGGATGCGGGGCATTGGGAGGAAGGGGCATGTGGAGGAAGAAAGGTGGGGCTACGGGGGGCTTCTTCAGGGTAGTCAGCTGTCACAGTGTTGGGTTGAGAGACAGGGAGGGGGTGAAAGGGAGATGGATGTCCTAGCTAAGGTCTTCCCCTCACTCACTGTGTAGAAGCTATTACCAACACACATTAACACTTTCTATATAGGCTACATAGTACTAACACTTTCTATATAGGCTACATAGTACTAACACTTTCTATATAGGCTACATAGTACTAACACTTTCTATATAGGCTACATAGTACTAACACTTTCTATATAGGCTACATAGTACTAACACTTTCTATATAGGCTACATAGTACTAACACTTTCTATATAGGCTACATAGTACTAACACTTTCTATATAGGCTACATAGTATGAACACTTTCTATATAGGCTACATAGCATTAACACTTTCTATATAGGCTACATAGTATGAACACTTTCTATATAGGCTACATAGCATTAACACTTTCTATATAGGCTACATAGTACTAACACTTTCTATATAGGCTACATAGTACTAACACTTTCTATATAGGCTACATAGTACTAACACTTTCTATATAGGCTACATAGTACTAACACTTTCTATATAGGCTACATAGTATTAACACTTTCTATATAGGCTACATAGTATTAACACTTTCTATATATGCTACATAGTACTAACACTTTCTATATAGGCTACATAGTACTAACACTTTCTATATAGGCTACATAGTACTAACACTTTCTATATAGGCTACATAGTATGAACACTTTCTATATCGGCTACATAGCATTAACACTTTCTATATAGGCTACATAGTATGAACACTTTCTATATAGGCTACATAGTACTAACACTTTCTATATATGCTACATAGTATTAACACTGTACTATTATCTTTAAACAGGTTTTTCTTAATGGTAAATACATGACATAAAAATATTTCACTTGTTTCAGAAATGATGTGTGTTTAAATGTAGAATGTATGTATTTTTATTGAATATATCACATATGGTTGACCTATAAGTACAAACCTACACTGTATTCGCTATGCAATCACAGAGCGATCCAGAATCCAAACAGACTAGTACTGTGTATGTCTGAAGTCCATATGTTTTGATTATGTAAGGTGAAAGAGTCTGCCCTTGCAGGTGGCTGGGTTAACCTGTGGCTGGGACAGACAGGTGCTGAGTGATATGACTGATGATGCTTCCATTTCTGCTCAGGCCGCGAAATGCAAATCACTGAGTAAGTTGAAATTGCATCTCTGTGTGTGTGTGTTTGTGTGTGTTGGTGCATGTGTGTGTGTTGGTGCGTGCATCTTATGCCTTTTGGTTCATCTGTGTTTTGTTCATTATATGTTTTGATAGGATTTCCAGTCAAATAAAATGACCTGCTGTCAACTAATCATTCAATGGTGCTCAATACATGAACGCCCACAGGTGTGTATTTAAATAACACGTGTCTTGTTAAGAAGAACACAGGACAAGTGGCTTAGGCAAAAATCACTCATGCATTTTTTCTTCCATCAGGTTGGACTCAGCCTTCTGCAGGAGAGAGAAGCACAAATATCACAAGGAAAGCTCTGATTTACTTAAACAACTAAGGTAGGTTATAATACATTATAACATGTTACCTTCGGCTAACCGTTTTACATCTCATTTTGTCTTTCAGACTTTCTGAGACAATGCACAATACTTTGACTGACATAACAACAGTAGACCTACGTATATCTAAGTATGTTTTATGTATGTTGACATCAGTATATTGCATCAGTATGTTGCCAACAACATATTAAAACATAAAGTCATGAAACTTGTCATCTCCCCTCTCTCTCATATCTCAGTGGGCTAAGATATTGTTCCACAAGGATGAATGCCTCTTCAGGAAACAACACACACTTCAGCTGGAATGTTTGCCTTAACAAGGGCTATGTTGGGCCTGTGCTTACTGGTGCTGTCCAGTCCATGTGCTTCCTCCTGGGGACGCCAGCCCTGGTCTGGTGCCTCTGGCTCTCTCTGAGTGGAAGTCTCTCTGGAGGTCTCAAACCCACCCAGATCTTCCCTGTTAACCTGTTTGCAGTGGAGCTGGTATTCTGTGTGGAGGGTTTCTTTGAGGTGGTCAACAACCTCACCCAGAACATCATGTTGCAGAAGGCTGCATATTTCCTCTATGGCCTCTCCTGGACCTGCAGGCCTCTGATCCAGAGCTGCATCTGTGTGGAGCGCTACCTGGCGGTGGCCCAACCTGTAGCTTTCCTCAAGTACAGACTCCGGAGGTACAGGGTGGCGTGTTCAACCACGGTCTGGCTGCTGTCGCTCGCTTTTGCATGTTCTCTCATCTCTTTATTTGGTTATGAAGAAACCTCAGGTTATGTGCTCAGTGGTGTATATTGCCTTGGGGTGGCCGTCATTTCTCTCTGCTGCTTCTTCATCCTGCGTGTGCTGAAGCAGCCTGGTCCAGGAGAGGTAGAGGGAGGCAGAGGGGGAGAGAAGAAACAGGGGACAACAGATCCACTTAAGATGAGAGCTTTTGAGATCATCTTAACCAACCTGGTGATCATCTTGGCGAGCTCCATCCCTGTGGTTGTTGGTTTGGCCACCTTTTCATCCAGTCTTGACTACAACTGCAATGTCATCAACATTTTGGTGATTGTTAACATCTTCAGTGTCCTGGTCTCACCCCTGATGCACCTCTACAGAGAGGGGAAGCTGCCATGCCGAAGAGGGACAGAGACACATTAGACTTACAGGTGTGGGCACTTTTGCTAGGAGATGATAAAGCGTTTAGTTAAATACGCATTGAATTAAAATTCTTCTGTCAATACCGCGGCGCAGCCTAACTTCTTAGTGCCTGCAACTGTAGTTTAAACATACAAAGACATGGCAAAGATGTAGAAGGTTTTGTGTACTATTTAATATGATAAATAGTTTTGATTGTTTTAATGTTGTGACCTGTAGCAATAGAGTGTTGTTTGATATATAGCATAAGCTTAACAATTGTTGTTAAATGGGCAATCAAACAACAAAGTGTCAGAGTCCCTACCATTGTTTTTGTGAAAAGCAACTTTTAATTCATAGACAGAGCTATGGATGCCAGGACTGACCAGCCATGATATCAAAATGATCGTTTTCATCAGGTTTTTAGATGTTGGTTTACATTGATGTTGTTTATTATTTTACAAACAAAGGAGTTACACAAGCTCTTATTTTAGGTTCTGATAGGGTATGACAGTTGAACTAAGCTCATGAGGCATTTCTAAGTAATATATTTCAAGATCCAATGGGAATATATCATTCATTTGAAAGTCCAAGAATGGATGTCCCAAAGGCAGATTGCCCCTTTAAATAAAGCGTCATCACTTGTGAATGTTTGTTTGTTTTATTAGTTATACAATTAGTATCAGGACGGGGTGGCTAGATTGGAGATTAGGCCTATTCATTTAGTATTATTACTGGTCCAGAGGATGGAGGGATGGGAGAAAGGGTAAAAAAGAGGAGGGAGGGCACAGATCAAATTGCTGACCTTGATGCTGAACTACGCTCCTACGATCATCAGGGCTATTCTTCAGGATCATATTTATTTGAGATCATTCAGGTGTATTCTGACCCCCATTACTTTCTCCTTCAGGGTGTTGGGTAGCTTTACTCAGCCCCTCCTCTACCTCCACAGGGCTGGGAAACTGCCCTTTATCGGGGGTTAAAGAGAAGCATAGCCACTGTGGGGGCATGGTTGTCTTTCATTTCTCAGGTTATCAATCTGTTCCATTCCTTTTAATCATGCTATTTTGAGGTCTTGACATTTATAGTAAGTGGTTTCTGGTTAAACTAAACAGTGTGAGAAGTGGGGAAGAGGATTAAGTGGTTGATTGGTGTGAAATGTTCATTGTATTTGTCGTTGTATAGCCGTTAATGTAGGTGAAATTAGGGAGTTACATTGTGAGATTTTACTGTCAACTCATGTTCACCATTCCAACTTATTCCTGACTGTTTTGCTTGGTTTGACAAAATGTAACCCCAATAACATATACTACTATTTTCACTTTGCTTGGTCATATTTGAGCTGGTATTACATCCTGTATAGCAGTTGCTCCTCTACTTCTATGTGATGTTCTATATCAACTGAATAAAAAGGCAAATGCAACATGTAAATTGTTGGTACCATGTTTCCATACACACACAATGTTTATTTCTCTCAAATGTTGTGCACACATTTGTTTACATCTCTGTTAGTAAGCATCCTTTATCAAGACAATCCATCCACCTGAGAGGTGTGGCAGGTCAAGAAGCTGATTAAACAGCGTGATGCTGGGGACAATACAAGACCACTCTATAATGTACAGTTTTATAACACAACACAATGCCAAAGACGTCTCAAGTTGAGGGAGAGTGCAATTGGCATGCTGACTGCAGGAATGTCCACCAGAACTGTTGCCACATAATTTAATGCTAATTTCTATACCGTAAGCCTTTAACGTCATTTTTGAGAATTTGGTAATAGGTCCAACCGACCTCACAACCGCAGACCAAGTGTATGGCGTTTTGCTGATGTCAATGTTGTGAACAAGTGTCCCATGGTGGCTGTAGGGTTATGCTATGGGAAGGCATAGGATTTGGACAATGAGTGATATGAGTGGTGATGCCTCCATTTCTGCTCAGGCCAAAATGCTAATCCCTGAGCAGGTTGAAATTCCATCTCTGTGTGTG
Organism: Oncorhynchus clarkii lewisi; assembly: GCF_045791955.1. Classification (NCBI taxonomy): domain Eukaryota; kingdom Metazoa; phylum Chordata; class Actinopteri; order Salmoniformes; family Salmonidae; genus Oncorhynchus; species Oncorhynchus clarkii. The sequence continues at coordinate 160,413 of NW_027260996.1, forward strand.
TGTGTGTGTGTGCAAGCATCTGCATTTTGTTGATCTGGTCGAAGACACTGCATCTCAGTGCAATAGGCTTCACTGCAATACCTGGTCCTTGCCCTGACAGTGCACACTCCTACAAAGTCATTAGACTCCATCCACACTGGAATAAAATGTGGACACACTTGACGTTAAAGGGATGGTTCAGGATTTTGGTAATGATGCCTTTTATATACTTATCGAGAGTCAAAGGAACCCGTGGATACCATTGTTATGTATCTGCATCCAGTATGAAGGAATTTGTAGGTAGGTAGCTTAAGAGCTGTCCACAAAGACTTACGACTTAGCGTTGGATTGCGAAACTACCTCTACCAATCTTCAAATAGGATGCAGGTACATACAAATGCTCAGGAAGTAGAAAAATAGCCTCCTGAACTCTCTCTTTAGCATCAGCTATATTAATGACGGATGCACGTCAATTCAAAAGTCAATACATGCTAGTCTAAATGAGTGTCATCTTGTTTTGAGAACTATTCAAACCATACTGTGGATGCCACATTCTAACCCCTGGACAGAGGTATAGACACACATTCTTCCCCAATTAGAAGAAACCACAGATGGTACAATGAACGACAACTACATTTCTTACCTTGTCATGAAAAACCACCGTAACTTCAATCAATTTGTAATAATAACATTGTCTATCCATGAATATTAGCTTACTTCCTGTGATGATAAAACTTGTTTTACACTAAGTGTTAAACCTCTCCAGATCCACTAATTACCTCTCCTCTTGTTTTCTCTCTCTTTCTCTGTCCCTCAGAACACAGCTCTTTCTATTCTTCAGAATCTAAAGTAACAGAGGATGTGTAGAAATGTAGGAACCAGACTCCTCTTTCCCCCATCCCGTCAGGTTTAACCACACTGGGGGTTTGACTATTTTGACTCTTGGTGCTGGGTGTGGCCCAGATGTCTGCAAGTCTACCTGGGAACAGAGGTGTTAAACTGCCTCCTGGTTATGGTCACCAACACCTGGTACCTGTGGCTGGTGGAGGATGGCCCTTCTGTCCTGGTGAACCAGGAGATCTTCACCATCAACCAGTCTGTTATGGAGCTTCTCTACTGCCTCTACTTGTCCCACTGACCTGATTGCAGCTAGCTTGTCTCTCTGCCACCGAGCTGGTCTGGTGTCTCGGTTATCGAAGCGCATAATCCTGGAAATATTGTGGAATTGTTCCAAGACATTGTTGCATGGAAAAGTTCTCTGCTAGTTTCTGTTTCTTACATGGATTCTGTGGATTCCCCATTGGATCTGGAAACACCAGCAAGGATAAGAACCCCAAAGTATGCATGTAAATGAGTTTGGTCCATCCCCTTCCATCTCTCTCCAAAACACACCTTCTCTCCAAATGAATGCAGTCGAGAATGATTTTCTGGGTGATGTCTGGGATGAACAGTTCAAAAGAAGATTTTATGTCCTGCACATGATTAACCGCCATCCGCGTCAGCCCTGCTTGTAATCCTTATCACATTGGCAGCCATGTGGGGTGGGTCATTCCTTGGGCAAGAAGACCATTCAATTTCAAAATAATTTGACATCCATAATTCTCTTCCTACTGGCTGCTGACAGGCTGGTCCTGGGGCTGGCTGCTGACGGGCTGGTCCTGGGGCTGGCTGCTGACGGGCTGGTCCTGGGGCTGGCTGCTGACGGGCTGGTCCTGGGGCTGGCTGCTGATGGGCTGGTCCTGGGGCTGGCTGCTGACGGGCTGGTCCTGGGGCTGGCTGCTGATGGGCTGGTCCTGGGGCTGGCTGTTGACGGACTGGTCCTGGGGCTGGTTGTTGACGGGCTGGTCCTGGGGCTGGCTGCTGACGGGCTGGTCCTGAGGCTGGCTGTTGACGGGCTGGTCCTGAGGCTGGCTGTTGACGGGCTGGTCCTGGGGCTGGCTGTTGACGGGCTGGTCCTGGGGCTGGCTGAGGGGCAATCTCATCCTCTTCTTCCAACTCACTGTCAGACTTTGAATTGACAGAGACATCCTCATATTCTGAAGATTATTCCAAAACTGAAGATGCTCCTTCCACACTAGCTTCTCTCTGCAAAAAAAATGTCAAAGGCCCTCTGAGCAGAGATTATTTTTGCCATACTAATTGATTGTGGTAAGGAGCTACACATGCAAAGCTATTTATTTGTTGTGTCCCTCCCCTAATAAGCACCTGGCTGGGGTAGAGTCTTGGTGTCACGATCGTCGTATAGAGTAGCGTGATGTGAATCCATTATTTAATGTTTGACAAAAAAAAACACGAAGTACACTAAACAAAACAAACTAATAAGCCAACCATGACCGCTATAGAAACTCAGTGCAAACATGCAACATAACATAGACAATAACCCACGTAATACCCAAAGAAGATGGCTGCCTAAATATGGTTCTCAATCGGAGACAACGATAAACACCTGCCTCTAATTGAGAACCAATCTAAGAAACCCTAGACATATATAAACACCTAGATGGTAAACAACCCCATAAACCGACAAAATCCCTAGACAGTACAAAAACACACACTGTACATCACCCATGTCACACCCTGACCTAACCAAAACAATAAAGAAAACAAAGAATACTCAGGTCAGGGCGTGACACTTGGAATATACTACATTTTTTACAATGTATCAAAATAATGTATTGTAATAACATTGTGTAGTTTCACATCCTACAAAAGGTAAAGACTGCGAGGAAAGTTGGAGAAAGGCAGGGAGACAGACAGATTATTGGTGCTATGTTGAAACAGCAGGCCCAGGGAGGAGGAAGACAGAGTGAATGCACACAGCAAACCTTTTCGTTTCATTTTTGCTTGTTTTCACCTACACACTTTTCCACACTTTTATTACCCTCGTGTCCATTGGACCGGAACACCTCATATGTAATATAAATGCGTAGGTGGGTGCACAGTGTGCACTCAATGAAAATGTGTTCTTTTACATGTTCTTCACAGACAATTAGCCAAGACTAATGATTTTCAGGTTGAAAAAATGATTAATTGTATAATGTTTCTATTAGTAATTATAAAAAATGGGTCCAAAGACCCGAACACCACACAAGGGTTAAGAAATTTAATATATTTTAACAGAGAATGTCCTTGTGGTTTTACTTAATTCTCCGTACTGGCCAATGATTACAAGAGCGATTCTGATCCAACCTTTAATTAATACATTGTTGTGCCCCATTGTTGTGCCTGAGAGGATGGAAGTTCAATATGTAGTTCAATGTAATAGGCTAATGTTAACAAGTTAACGTTGCCCAAGAGTGGAAGTTAGGCTAGCGAGCAAACATTCTAGCCAGGTAGCCTAGGACAAAAAAAATAAATAAAAGCATGTACTGTATGGCAGATTGATAGATCATTTCGTCAACATGCAAGAGAGGAGGATGGCATTGGTGTTTCTCTACAAGTAGGGTGAGTCAACATGAATGAGAGGAGGATGGCATTGGTGTTTCTCTACAAGTAGGGTGAGTCAACATGAATGAGAGGAGGATGGCATTGGTGTTTCTCTACAAGTAGGGTGAGTCAACATGTTTTTCTACTTGCACGAATGAGCACGCACCCCCCCAGACACACACAGAAATCAGAACCATGGACAGCCACATCATATTAGGCTTATGTGGATTGGACTAAATTATTTTTCAAATCTTTTAGTTGTCACCGTATTAGACTAAGCAGAGGTGATTTGATGATGTTGAAATGTTGAAGTCGAAATGGTGGTTGAATAGTGGAGGCAGCTCCTGTTATCTATGCCACTTGTGACTACTCTCTGGTTCTAAATCAACAGTTGTTTAGTGGTCTGAAAATGGGGGGGAAAAATGTACTTGCTTGACTATGCTGTAGGACATGGAACTGTCTGTCACTGTACATGCAGTACATTAGGAAAGTATTCATATCCCTTGACTTTTTCCACATTTTGTTACGTTCCGGCCTTATTCTAAAATTGGTTGAATATTTTCCCCACACAATCATTCTACACACAATCAACTATAATGACGAAGAAAAAAACATGTTGTTATACAATTCTGCAAAAATGAAATTGAAATATCACATTTATATAAGTATTCAGACCCTTTACTCAGCTTTTTTTAAGAACTTTTGACAGTGATTACAGCCTTGAATCTAATTGGGTATGACACTACAAGTTTGGCACACCTGTATTTGGGGAGTTTCTCCCATTCTTTTCTGCAGATCCTCTCAAACTCTGTCATGTTGGATGGGGAGCATCGCCGCGAGTACAGCTATTTTCTGGTCTCTCCAGAGATGTTCGATTGGGTTCAAGTCCGGGCTCTGGCTGGGCCACTCAAGGACATTCAGAGACCTGTCCCGAATCCATTCCTGCGTTGTGTTGTTTGTGTGCTTAGGGTCATTGTCCTGTTGGAAGGTGAACCTTTGACCCAGTCTGAGGTCCTGAGTGCTCTGGAACAGGTTTTTATCAATGATCTCTCTCTACTTTGCTCTGTTTATCTTTCCCTTGATCCTGTCTCCCAGTCCCTGAAAACATCCCCACAGCATGATGCTGATTGGTGGAGTGCTGCAGAGATGGTTGTCCTTGCTCAGTTTGGCCTGGTGGCCAGCTCTAGGAAGACTCTTGGTGGTTCCAATCTTCTTCCATTTAAGAATTATGGAGGCCACTGTGTTCTCAGGGACCTTCAATGCTGCAGAAATGGTTTGGTACCCTTCCCAAGATCTGTGCCTTGACACAATCCCATCTTGAAGCTCTACAGACCAATCCTTTGACCTCATGGCTTGGCTTTTGCTCTGACATGCACTGCCAACTGTGGGACATTAAATAGAAAGGTGTGTGACTTTCCAAATCATGGCCAATCAATTGAATTTACCACAGGTGGCCTCCAATCAAGTTGTAGAAACAATTTCGAGTCTCATAGCAAAATGTCTGTATATTTATGTATATAAGATATTTCTGTTTTTCTAAATTACCCAATTACCCATTCACCGCTACTGCTTTCAACACTACCCACCTGTGGCCCAGTAAATTATGGCCTGCAGACGGTGAAGGATGGAACCTAGGGTTTTTGGGATACTACTCAGCACCTGGTGGTAACGCATCCCCAACATCCCAGCGTGTGGATTATTCTTCTACATTAGTGTACCAGGGAGTTGCAGCACCGTGAACATCGCTGCATATATCATATATGCAGCATACTCCACTGGAGTACGTATTGTGCAGAATATACAGAGCCTTAGGTGCATTATGCAGCAGAAGTCCAGATCCTGGGCTTCCTCCTGTCAGTGAGGGTTCCCTCACAGGTTGCGTGGAAAACATGGGACAGTCATATGGAGAAAAAGCAGCAATAAGTTGTCTTTTGGACACCGACACTGTTGCTAGGTGTTACTGTGACCATTCGGTGTGACTATATTGCCGCTCCAGCCACGGCACCTTTGTCGGGGACGGTTGCGACTGAGACCTCGGCCCTCACTGGACCTCAGCAGTTGTCTGCTATGGAGACTGAGCCCACACCAGATGTCATTACTGATTCCCGTTCCACTACTGTGGAATCTGGGGGACCCCCTCCCCGGCTCGGGTGGCCTATGCGATTCCAGCAGCAACTCCATGCGGTAGTGAGCCTATGTTGCTGACTAGACCACCAGTAGCCAGAGCTACCTGGCGAGCCGTAGCCAGCGACAGAAGCCCTGTCTACCTTTGACTCTCAGCCTGTTCCTGCACCAGAATCAAATCAAAATCAAATCAAATCAAATGTATTTGTCACATACACATGGTTAGCAGATGTTAATGCGAGTGTAACTACTACCATATACACACAAGTGTAAAGGGATAAAGAATATGTACATAAAGATATATAAATGAGTGATGGTACAGAACGGCATAGGCAAGATGCAGTAGATGGTATCGAGTACAGTACATACTTATGAGATGAGTAATATAGGGTATGTAAACAAAGTGGCATAGTTTAAAGTGGCTAGTGATACATGTATTACATAAAGATGCAGTAGATGATAGAGTATGAGATGAGATGAGATGAATAATGTAGGGTATGTAAACATTATATTAAGTAGCATTGTTTAAAGTGGCTAGTGATATATTTTACATCAATTTCCATCAATTCCCGTTATTAAAGTGGCTGGAGTTGAGTCAGTGTGTTGGCAGCAGCCGCTCAATGTTAGTGGTGGCTGTTTCACAGTCTGATGGCCTTGAGATAGAAGCTGTTTTTCAGTCTCTCGGTCCCAGGTTTGATGTACCTGTACTGACCTCGCCTTCTGGATGATAGCGGGGTGAACAGGCAGTGCTGCTATATGCGATGATTGGTCCAGCCTTGATCTGGACCCACACCACTGTCACCAGCTACTGACAGTACATTTTCAACTGACCCAGCCACAGACCTGGTTCTCATTCGGGGTGTCCAGGATGCCTCTCTCCAGCATGCACCACCTGACCCACCTCCAGTCCTTGTCCTGCTAACGCTGGACTCAACCCACGACGTGACTGAGTTGACACAGCGGCCTCACTAGTGCTGACCACACTGAATTCGCCACCCAGTGTCATATCCCAGGTGCACTATCTATTTCTGCTCTGTGGTCCAAGTGGATCCACCATCTTCCCCGGACTCACCAACACCTCCTCCTGATCTGGCCTGACCCTGGGTCTACGGTTAGGGCCTGATTCGGGGCCTTCTGTGGGACCTCCTCTGGTTCCTACACTGGGGGAATTGCCTGCCTCAGTTGGGGACCACCGCAGCCATGACTGCTCTCCTCTGCTTGGGCACAGCCTGCCTCTGTGAGGGAACCACAACCGGGCCTGCTCTCTGTTGCTGGGGCCTTTATTAGTATGGGAACAACAACTGCCATTGCCTGTTCTCCTCTGCTCGAGTAATGTTCTGCTTCATTATGAGAGCTTATGCCCAGGCCTTCTCTCCTTACAAGGTTTGCACTGTACTTCCCTTCACAACATACTGTTCTAACACAATACATGTAATTCTATGTTTCAAAGGAAAAAAACATGTCTCACCTGGAAATCGCATCTACAGCAAACTGCTAAGATTTGCAAGAGCAGGCTCTCGTCCAGCACTCGTCCAGTTGAAATGTTACTTGTGATTTAGTAACTTTGATTAGCAGGTGGTGCCGTTTCAGAAAAAAAGATGAATTACATCCAACTACGTGAATATTTATAATTCACTTGAAATGAAATAATCGTGTGTGAGCAGACCAAGTAATTTGGTGTTACTCTAAAGTGGAAAGGTGGAATAAACGAGTCAGGAGTAGGTTAATTGAACAAAGTTCTCTATTGTGGGATTTCTTTCAATTCAAACATAGCTCATTAGTACCGTCAGTTGTGCTTAATTGCCTCTGATCACCTTGAATCTCATGGCTGGCTGGGCTTTTAGTCGTGAGCCCAGCCTGCCCTCTGGTGGTCCTTCCACACACGTCGCTCTTTATCATAGGCCTAATTGTGCCAGGTAGTTTTATGGGAACAGCTAAGATGTAGTGTTCTATAACGTGTAGCTATATCAATGATTTTAATTGGCTTATGCAGATTTTGAGACAGATGTCTCAAAACATTTCGCAGGTATGGAGCCAATCATTTCAAACCGTGAATACACTGGAATACGATCACATATGCTTCTCTATTTATGTGTGGCAATACTTGCTAACAGATTTCCTAAAATAAAATGATTTTGATTTGATTTACTGGAGATTGTATTACTTTATGTTAAACAATAACAAAAATATAAACTAAGCAAAAATAGAAACCTCATCTCACTGTCAACTGTGTTTATTTTCAGCAAACTTAACATGTGTAAATATTTGTATGAACATAACAAGATTCAACAACTGAGACATAAACTGAACAAGTTCCACAGACGAACAGAAATGGAATAATGTGTCCCTGAACAAAGGGGGGGTTAAAAATCTAAATTAAGAGTCAGTATCTGGTGTGGCCACCAGCTGCATTAAGTACTGCAGTGCATCTCCTCCTCATGGACTGCACCAGATTTGCCAGTTCTTGCTGAGAGATGTTACCCTACTCTTCCACCAAGGCACCTGCAAGTTCCCGGACATTTCTGGGGGGAATGACCCTAGCCTTCACCCTCCGATCCAACAGGTCCCAGACGTGCTTAATGGGATTGCGATCCGGGCTCTTCGCTGGCCATGGCAGAACACTGACATTCCTGTCTTGCAGGAAATCACGCACAGAACGAGGAGTATGGCTGGTGGCATTGTCATGCTGAAGGGTCATGTCAGGATAAGCCTGCAGTAAGGGTACCACATGAGGGAGGAGGATGTCTTACCTGTAATGCACAGCGTTGAGATTGCCTGCCATGACCACAAGCTCAGTCCGATGATGCTGTGACACACCGCCCCAGACCATGACGGACGCTCCACTGTCTCACAGTGCAGACATTGCCATTAATTGCCCTGGCCACAACTGCGGTCCTCATGCCTCTTTGCAGCATGCCTTGGGCACGTTCACACAGATGAGCAGGGACCCTGGGCATCTTTCTCTTGGTGTTTTTCAGAGTCAGTAGAAAGGCCTCTTTAGTGTCCTAAGTTTTTATAACTGTGACCTTAATTGCTTACCGTCTGTAAGCTGTTAGTGTCTTAACGACCGTTCCACAGGTGCATGTTCATTAATTGTCTATGGTTCATTGAACATGCACTGGAAACAGTGTTTAAACCCTTTACAATGAAGAACTGTAAAGTTATTTAGATTTTTCCGAATGATCTTTGAAAGACAGGGTCCTAAAAAAGGGACGTTTCTTTTTTTTCTGAGTTTATAGTAGTATTTATCTTATTTTATTGAGGAACCCTTACATATCCTGGCTGGGACAGACAGGTGCTGAGTGATATGAGTGATTATGCTTCCATTTCTGCTCAGGCCGAAATGCAAATACCTGAGCAGGTTGAGATTGTATATTTGTCTTTCTGTGTGTGCGTGTGCGTGTGAGTGCGCGTGCGTGTGGTTGTGTGTGTCTTCTTGTGTGCATGTGCGTTCATGCAGCATGTGCATTTTGTACATCTGTGTTTTGATAGGATATACAGTCAAATAAGCTACAGTGGTGCTCAGTTCGTCACTGCCCACAGGTTTGTGTATGTAAATAACACAACACGTCACTTGTTAGGAAGAACAGAAGACAGAGAGCTTTGGCTAAAATCAGTCACACATGCAGGCGTTATTCCATCAGGTTAGACAGCCTTCAGCAAGAGAGAGAACCACCAATATTGTGAATCAAGGTCTGAATTACCAAAACTATTAAGGTAGGTTATTTTACATTTTAACTGAGTATATCAGGCTAATTGTCTTAACGCTCCTTTTCATGTTTTCACTCACACTTTTTGAGACAACGCATAACGTTTTTACAGACAAAAGTAGACACATGTATATCAAAGTATTGTTAATTAATAATTGCATCAGTACATTGTGTAAGCATACTGCCAATAATATATTAAAACATAACGTCATGAATCGTGTAATCTTCTCTCATATCTCAGTGGGCTCGGAGATTGTTCCACAAGGATGAATGACTCATCAGGAAACCACACTTACCTTGACACCTGGGATGTTTGTTTGGACCAGTTCTATGTTGTGCCAAAGCTTTACCATGCTGCCCAGGCCCTGTGCATCCTTGTTTGGATGCCAGCTCTTGTCTGGTGCCTTTGGCTCTCTCTGAGTGGAAGCATCTCTGGAGGTCTCAAACCCACCCAGGTCTTCTCTATAAACCTCTTCACAGTGGAGCTGGTGTTCTGTGTCGAGGGTCTCCTTGAGATGATCAGCTACCGATTCATCCCGAAGGCTATAATGTTACGGCAGACTGTGTATGTCCTGTTTTACATCTCCTGGACCTGCAGGCCCCTGATCCAGAGCTGCATCTGTGTGGAGCGCTACCTGGCGGTGGTCCAACCTGTGGCTTTCCTAAAGTACAGACTCCGGAGGTACAGGGTGGCGTGTTCAACCGTGGTCTGGGTGCTGTCGCTCGCTTTTGCATGTTCTCCTATCGATTCAATGGTTTATGATGAAATCTCAGGTTATGTGCTCATTGGTGTCTATTGCCTTGGGGTGACTGTCATTTCTCTCTGCTGCTTCTCAATCCTGCGTGTGCTGAAGCAGCCTGTTCCAGGAGAGGTAGAGGGAGGCAGAGCGGGAGAGAAGAAACTGGGGACAACAGACCCACATAAGATGAGAGCTTTTGGGATCATCTTAACCAACCTGGTGATTATCTTGGCGAGCTCCATCCCTGTGGTTGTTGGTTGGGCCACACGATCATCCAGCCTTGACTACTACTGCAATGTCTATCCCATGTTGCTGATTGTTAACATCTTCAGTGTCCTGGTCTCACCCTTGATTCACCTCTACAGGGAGGGAAGGCTGCCATGCCGAAAAGGGCCAGAGACGCGTTAGACTTACAGTTGAGGGCAATAGTTCTTTTAGCAAAATCTATCGCTAGGAGATAGAGCCTTGTGTTAATAAATGCGCATTGAATTGACATTGTTCGGCCAATTCCGCTGCACAGCCTAACTTCTTAGTGCTTGCAACTTTAGTTCAAACATACGACGACACAGCAAAGGCTTAGAATAATTGACATTTTTGTTTGATAAAAGGTTTGATTGTTTTAATTTCTTGGCATGTAGCAGTAACATCTTGTGAGATGCATCATATCAGCGTTAGAGTTGTTGTTAAAAGGGCAATCTGCAATTCAAACAATAACAAAGCAGATTCCCCACCACTATTTTTTTAGGATCGGACTGGAGAAAGTCTCAAATTCATAGACAGAGTTATTGGTGCAATGACTGACCAACCATGGTGTCAGGTTTTACCCATGTTTAGAGGCTTCACAGTTGTTTGTTTAAATGTATGTTGTTTACAAACAAGGTTAATCAATCTATTATTTTGGTTTCTGATATGGTATGACAGGTGAACTAAACTCATGAGGATTTTCTAAGTAATAACAGATATAACATGGGATGGCTAAATCTGGAAATTCCTTTGGTATTTATTGAGTTAGGTAAATCATCTTTTAGTTTGCTTGCACCTTATGAAACAATCTTCAAAATAGTCTTAATTCTAATGTTTTGGTGCCTCTATGGGAATACAGAAAGCTGATTGAGGACCTTGTTGTTGATGAAAGTGTTTATCTTTACACCCATATCTTTCTTTCTGCTTGAAATGTGAATCTTTAGTTTGATGTGTAAATTCTCTGTAATTTCTGTATTCAGGGCTCATCTGGTCCCAGTTTGAATCCCTGATTAAATAAACATTAAAATAAATGCGTTTAAATGTCCAAGAATGTAGGTAGCAATTGCATATTGCCCCTTTCACTAAAGCTGCATCACTTGCTCAGCATTTATATGATGCAATTAGTATTTGGACAGTGGGGCTGGATTGGGGATTGAGTCTATTTATTCAAAGAAACAATATGATTGTACTGTCACATACAAAGAAGAGATGCAGTAAATTGTTTTGTTTTACAGGGTCAGCTACAGTAGTACGGTGCCCCTGGTGCAAATTAGGGTTAAGTGCCTTATTCAAGGTCAAATTAACAGACTTCTCACCTTGTCGGCTCAGGTATTCAAACCAGCATTAAGCAATGAATTGTCTTTCTGTTCATATTATGTTCCACTTTGAATTTACAGTGAATTCGGAAACTTTGACTGTCAATAAGAGTATATTTAAAAGTATTGAGTGACTGTGCATGCTATTTGGCTGATGCTGTCAGCATTACACAACATTCTCATCCATACATTTATATGTACATTTTATTATTCATTCCTTTACACTTGTGTGTATAAAGTAGTTGTGAAATTGTTAGATTACTTGTTAGATATTATTGCATGGTCGGAACTAGAAGCACAAGCTTGTCACTACACTTTCATTAACATCTGCTAACCATGTGTATGTGACCAATAACATTTGATTTGATTTCTAGCCCTGACAATGCACATTCCTAGATAGCCATCAGGCTTCATAAATGCTGGATAGCAAACGTGGACCCCCCTGACGTAGACGTTGACTATTTTAATACCACTCAATATAGGCTAGTCTAGATGAGCATCATTCTTTTCTGAGCACTCTTCACAGCATATTGTAGGAGATAAATCATAACACTTGGAGTAGAGATGCTCATTCTTCCCCGATAAGAACAAACCACAGAAGGTACAGTGTAAACTCTTGTCTTTAAAAACCACAGTATCTTGAATCAATTTGTAATAATAACATTGTCTATCTCTGATTATTTAATCACACTTCCTGTGATGACAAGACTTGCATTTTACACTGTGTTATCGCAGCTCTTCCTATTCTCCTGAGATGAAAGTAACAGAGGAAATGCAGCAATGAGGAAACCAAACTCCTCATTCCCCGATCCTGTCAGGTTTAACCACACCGGGGCATTTGACTATTATGACTCCTGGTACTGGGTGTGGCCCATCTGTCTGCCAGTCTACCTGGGAACCGAGGTGTTCAACTTCCTCCTGGGCCTGGTCTCCAACACCTGGTACCTGTGACTGGTGGCTGGTGGCCCTTCTGTCCTGGTGAATCAGGAGATCTTCACCATCAACCAGTCTGTCATGGAGCTTCTCTACTGTCTCCACTCATTTTTATTGGTCACCAACGTCCTCTTCATCAAAAGCTTTACCCTTCATTCTGCCAGGGGGTAGATATATTGGCCTGGTCACGGTCGGATGGTCCCTGTTCCAGTGCTGCATCTGTGTGGAGAGCTTCCTGGCTGTGGTCCACCCTGTGGTCTTTGTGTGATTGTGATATGGTTGCTGACACTCTGCCTTCTTGTGTTAGAGTTCTACCCAAGGAGCCTTCTGATTTAATGCCGTATCGTTGCTGGGATCCTGTTCATTGACAAGGACACCAGTATTCATACTCAGGGTTCTGAGCAGGTCCGGTCAAGGGGATGGAGGGAAGGAGAGAAAGAGTGAAAAAGAGGAAGGAGGGAACATTATGCCTCATATACTGTCCAGATCATCCTGTTAACCTTGATGCTGAACTACACTCATACGAGGGGACAGCCACAGAACCCCTTTTTCTAAGATTATAGGGGAATGGTTGTCCTGCAATTCTTGCGTTATCATTCTGCTCCAAATATGTTAATCAATCATATTGTTCATGTTATTTAGAGGTTTTAACCTTTTTAGTAAGTGGTTATTAAACTAAATATGTCCATTATATTGGTCCTTTTATATCTGTTAATCTAAATGAAATAAGAGAGATACATTGTGAAATTCTACTATGTTACATGTACCCCTGAGTCCAGGTTGGTATGGAAGTTGATTCTATACTTCTGAGTGATTTTCAATTTTGAAATGTTTCGCTGTATTTTTAAAAGTGTGTGGATGTCTGTCACTTGTGATTACAGCATGTCATCACATACAGTGGGGCAAAAAAGTATTTAGTCAGCCACCAATTGTGCAAGTTCTCCCACTTAAAAAGATGAGAGCGGCCTGTAATTTTCATCATAGGTACAGTTCAACTATGACAGACAAAATGAAAAAAAAAATCCAGAAAATCACATTGTAGGATTTTTAATGAATTTATTTGCAAATTATGGTGGAAAATAAGTATTAGGTCACCTACAAACAAGCAAGATTTCTGGCTCTCACAGACCTGTAACTTCTTCTTTAAGAGGCTCCTCTGTCCTCCACTTGTTACCTGTATTAATGGCACCTGTTTGAACTTGTTATCAGTAAAAAAGACACCTGTCCACAACTCAAACAGTCACACTCCAAACTCCACTATGGCCAAGACCAAAGAGCTGTCAAAGGACACCAGAAACAAAATTGTAGACCTGCACCAGGCTGGGTCAGCAGGGTCAGATAAAAATAATCACAGTGGTTGTAGACGGTGCAACAGGTCAGCACCTCAGAAGTAAATATCAGTTGGCTTTTCAAAGCCGATCATTCAGAGTATCTCTACCGCACCTGCTGTCTCTAGAGAGTTGAAAACAGCAGGTCTGGGACAAGGTAGCACATCCGGTGAACAGGTCAGCGTTCCATAGCCGCAGCTTTCTCATTGAGATCCTCTCAAGCTCTGTCAGGTTGGATGGGGAGTGTCTCTGAACAGCTATTTTCAGGTCTCTCCAGAGATGTTCGATCGGGTTCAAGTCCGGGCTCTGGCTGGGCAACTCAAGGACATTCAGAGACTTGTCCCGAAGTCACTCCTGCGTTGTCATGGCCGTCCTGTTGGAAGGTGAACCTTCACCCCAATGTAATGAAAACTTGCTCTGGAGTAGGTTTTCTTCAAGGATCCCTCTGTACTTTGCTTCGTTCAACTTTCCCTCGATCCTGACTAGTCTACCTTTCCCTGCCGCTGAAAACCATCCCCACAGCATGATGCTGCCACCACCATGCTTCAGGATACGGTTGGTGCCATGTTTCCTCCAGATGTGACAATTCACATTCAGGCCAAAGAGTTCAACCTTTGTTTTATCAGACCAGAGAAACTCTATTCTCATGGTCCGAGAGTCTTTTTGGTGCCTTTTGGCTAACTCCAGGTGGGCTGTCATGTGCCTTTTACTGAGGAGTGGCTTCCGTCTGGCCACTTTACCGTAATCTGTCTGGGAACGGGGTTCACTCGCCAACAGCCAATGAAATTGCAGGGCGCCAAATTCAATCAACAGAAATCTCATAAATCAAATTTCTCAAAAATACAACTATTAGGCACCATTTTAAAGATAACATTCTCGTTAATCCAGCCACAGTGTCTGATTTCAAAAAGGCTTTACAGCGAAACCTCAACAAATGATTATGTTAGGTCACCACCAAGTCACAGAAAAATACAGCCATTTTTCCAGCCAAAGAGAGTTGTCAAAAACAGCAAAGATATAGATAAAATCAATCACTAACCTTTGATGATCTTCATCAGATGACACTCATAGGATGTTTTGTTCGATAAAGTGAATATTTATATACAAAAATCTCATTTTACATTGGCGTGTTATGTTTAGTAGTTCCAAAACATGCAGTGATTTTGCAGAGCCACATCAATTCACAGAAATGCTCATAATAAACATTAATAATAGATACAACTATTATACATGGATCTTTAGATAAACTTCTCCTTGATGTAACCGCTGTGTCAGATTTCAAAAAAACTTCACGGAAAAAGTACACCATGCAATAATCTAAGTACGGCGCTCAGACGACAAATCAAGCCAAACAGATATCCGCCATGTTTGAGTCAACAGAAATCAGAAATAGCATTATAAATATCCACTTACCTTTGATGATCTTTATCAGAATGCACTCCCAGTTCTACAATACATGTTTGATTACTACTGCACTGTATTCCCCTTGTTAATGATCGTTAACATCTTCAGTGTCATGGTCTCACCCCTGATGCACCTCTACAGAGAGGGAGGGCTGCCATGCCATAGAGGGCCAGAGACACGTCAGATTTTCAGTTGCAGGCACTAAAAGTACAGGTTTATTTGTCAAATTATCTCTAGGCGTTGTGTTAAATACGCATCTAATAAAAACTGTTTTGTCAATACCGCGGTGCAGCCTCACTTCTTAGTGCCTGAAATTGTAATTTAAACATATGTAGACAAGGCAAAGGCATAGAGTAATTTGTGTAATGTTGTAATTGATAAATCATTTGGATTGTTTTAAATAGGTGGCATGTAGAAATATAATTTTCTGAGACATAGCACAATAGCATTAGAGTTGTTGGTAAAGGGGCAATCTGCAATTCAAACAACAAAGTTGATTCCCTACTGTTGACGAGGTGGCTAGACAGGAGATTAGGCCTATTAATTTAGCATTATTACCAGTCCTGATATGTTATGGGACAGAGGGTGAATCTGATAAAAGACCAAGAATGGTTGTTCCGGCCCAGTGGATTGAGGGAAGGAAAGGGTCAGGTCCGGCCCAGTGGAAAAGAGGAAGGAGGGAACCTGATGAAGAGAAGAGCCTCCCGTACCATCTAGATCATCCTGCTGACCTTGATGCTGAACTACTCTCCTACGATCATCAGGGCTATATCTTCTTTGAGATCATTCAGGTGTATTCTGACCCTCATTACTTTCTCCTTCAGTGTGTTGGGTAGCTTTACTCAGCCCTTCCTCTACCTCCACAGGGCTGGGAAACTGACCTGCATCTGGGGTTGAAGAGAAGGATAACTCCACTGTAGGGAAATGATAACCTCGCAGGTTATCATTCTTTTCCATTACTTTTGATCACATTATTGCATCTTATTGAGAAGCATTGACATTTGTAATAGGGGAGGGTTAAGCCTTGAGACAATTGAGACATGGATTGCGTATGCGTGCCCTTCAGAGGGTGAATTGGCATGACAAAAGATGTCAGTGCCACTGAACAAGGCATGGTAGTAGGTGTCAGGCGCAACAGTTTGAGTGTGTCAAAAACTGCAACGTTGCTGTGCTTTTCATGCTCAACAGTTTCCTATCAAGAATGGTCCACCACCCAAAGGACATCCAGCCAACTTCACACAACTGTGGGAAGCATTGGATTCCACATGGGCCAACATCCCTGTGGAACGCCTTTGACACCTTGTAGAGCAAATTGTGTCTGTTCTGAGAGCAAAAAGGGGTGCAATGTTATAAAGGTGTTCCTAATGTTTTGTACACTCGAGGTATATAAATACATACATAATATATACTATAATATTAACTTTGCAAAATCATATTTTTACTTGTATTACAACTTGTAAGGCAATGACTTACCTTCTTCTGAGTGATGTTCTGTATTGAAATATATTGTTGTATGTTTTTAAAAGAAGTGTGGAATAAAGAAAATCTGATTGATTCAACAGTTGTCTGTTGAAGTTGTCCTTGTCTGTCTGTTACTTATGATTACAGCAAGGCATTAAATATGTATCCCCCTTCAGTGATGAATGCACCTGTCTTGGCTAATTGTATCACCATTTTGAAACCCAGACAGGACACAGGAATAAAAACATTAGCTTCCACGAACATTAGGACTTGACTGATGTTTTCATTGGCTATTTGCATGACAGCCAACATTGTATTTTACATTTTGTAACTGCCTCTGTAGGAGTAAAATGCCTAAAGCTGGAGTTGATTCTGATCTTCAATATTTTTAGTTTTTTAAAAGAAAACACACATACATACCGACTGACACAAAGAAAACAGATTTTACTCAACATGTTAGTGTTTTGGGATCATTGGATGTGGTTGTCATAGTTGGAACACTTATGCTTGCTTCTCTATCTACAAGAAGCTCCTTATGCATGTATACTGAACATAACCATATACTAAATAGGCAACAATTTCAAACATTTTACTGAGTTACGAAATCAGTCAATTTATATAAATAAATTAGGCCCTAATGTAGGGATTTCACATAACTGGGCAGGGGCATAGCCATTGGTGTGCCTGGGAGGCCATAGGCCCACCCACTGGGGAGCAAGGCCCAGCCAATCAGAATGAGTTTTCCACCACAAAAAGGCTTTATTTCTGACAGAAATACCCCTCAGTACCCACCCTACCCCTCATCAGACGATCCCGCAGGCAAAGAAACTAGATGTGGAGGTCCTGGGATGGCTTGGATACACGTAGTCAACAGTTGTGAGGCCAGTTAGAAATACTGCCACATTTCTCTGACGTGGCTTATGTTAGAGGAATTAACATTAAATTATCTGGCAACAGCTCTGGTGGATATTCCTGCAGTCAGCATGCCAATTGCTTGCTCCCTCAAACATTTTTTTTTATCCCAGCACAAGGTGCATCTTTGTAATGATCATGCTGTTTAATCAGGTTATTGATGTGCCACACCTGTCAGGTGGATGAAATATCTTGGCAAAGGAGAAATGCTCACTAACAGGGAAGGAAAGACATTTGTGCACAACATTTTAGAGAAATAAGCTTTTTGTGAATATGGAACAATTCTAGGAGCTTTTATTTCACCTCATCAAAAATGGGACCAACACTTTAAATGTTGCATTTACATTTTCGTTCAGTATATGTAGCCCTTTACACTCACAACCTGTATACGGGAACATACATTGGGATCAGTGGCTATACAGTAAACATGCTTTTGATAGGATGCTCACAGATGAGCAGGGACCCTGGGCATCTTTCTTTTGGTGTTTTTCAGAGTCAGTAGAAAGGCCTCTTTAGTGTCCTAAGATTTTTTTTAAATTGCCTACCGTCTGTAAGCTGTTAGTGTCTTAACGACTGTTCCACAGGTGCATGTTCATTAATTGTTTATGGTTCATTGAACAAGCATTGGAAACAGTGTTTAAACCCTTTACAATGAAGATCTGTGAAATTATTTGGATTTTTACAAACGATATTTGAAAGACAGGGTCCTAGAAAAGGGACGTTTATTTTTTTTCTGAGTTTATAGTAATATTTATCTTATTTTATTGAGGAACCCTTACATATACTGTATTCACTGCAATTAAAGAAGAGATCCGGAATACAAACAGACCATATGTTTTGATTATGTAAGGTGAAAGAGTCAGTCCTTGCAGGTGGCTGGGACAGACAGGTGCTGAGTGATGATGCTTCTATTTCCGACAATGCCAGAATGCAAATCCCTGAGCAGTGTGTGTGTGTGTGTGTGTGAGAGAGAGAGAGAATCTGTGCTTGCTTGCTTGCATGTGAATTTTGTTAATCTGTGTTTTGTTACGTTCAGATTTCTAGTCAAATAAAATGCAATGGTGCTCAATTCATCACTGCCCACAGGTGTGTCTATGTAAATAACACAATACATGACTTGTTAGGAAGAACACAGGATGAAGAGCTTTGGCAAAAAAAACCTCCATCATCTAGACGTTGTACGATCCGGTCGGACTCAGCCTTCAGGAGGAGAGAGAACTACGAGTATTGTGAATCAACTTGGGTAGGTTATTTAACATTTTAACTTGTTATGGCACCTCTTCATGTGGCAGACTTTCTGAGACATGACATTAGGATTATATCAAACTATTTCTATGTATCTTTCTTGCATCAGAATTTTGTCAACAATATATTAAATCATAAAGTCATGAATTTTCCCTTTCTCTTATCTCAGTGGGCTCGCATATTGTTCCACAAGGATGAATGACTCACCAGGAAACCAAACTCACATCAGCTGGGGCATTTGCTACGACCAGGGCTATGTTGGGCCAGTGCTGTACTGTGCTGCCCAGTCCCTGTGCTTCCTCCTGGGGATGCCATCCCTGCTCTGGTGCCTCTGGCTCTCTCTGAGTGGAAGTCTCTCTGGAGGTCTCAAACCCACCCAGGTCTTCCCTATTAACCTGTTTGCAGTGGAGCTGGTATTCTGTGTCCAGGGTATCCTTAATGTGGTCAGCTTCTTCACCCAGAATGTCAAGTTACAGCAGGCTGTGTATTTCTTCTATAGCCTCTCCTGGACCTGCAGGCCCCTACTCCAGAGCTGCATCTGTGTGGAGCGATACCTGGCGGTGGTCCATCCTGTGGCTTTCCTCAAGTACAGGCTCCGGAGGTACAGGGTGGCGTGTTCAACCCTGGTCTGGCTGCTGTCGCTCGCTTTTGCATGTTCACGTATCACTTTAATGCGTTATGGACAAACCGCAGCTTATGTTCTCATTAGTGTCTATTGCTTTGGGTTGGCCATCATTTCTCTCTGCTGCTTCTTCATCCTGCGTGTCTTGAAGCAGCCTGGTCCAGGAGAGGTAGAGGGGGGCAGAGGGGGAGAGAATAGACAGGGGACAACAGACCCACATAAGATGAGAGCTTTTGGGATCATCTTAACCAACCTGGCGATTATATTGACAAGCTCCATCTCGGTGGTTGTTGGTTTGGCCACCCTGTCATCCAGTTCTGGCATCACCTGCAATGTCTTCCCCGTCTTGTTGGTTATTAACATCTTCAGTGTCCTGGTCTCCCCCCTGCTGCACCTCTACAGAGAAGGAAGGCTGCCATGCCGAAGAGGGCCAGCGTTGTGTTAAATACACATTTATTTCAAATTGCTCCTCCAATACTTTGACACAGCCTAACTTCTTAGTGCCTCCAACTGTAGTTTAAACACATGTAGAAACTGCAAAAGTGTAGAAGAATGTGTATTTTTCTTTTGATATACAGTTTCCATTGTCTTAATTTGATGGCATGTAGCAATAGCATTTTGTGTAATGCATCACGTAAGCATCAGAGTTGTTGTTAACTTAACTCCATCACTTGTTTAGCATTGTAGTAAATCTGGGTTTGTACTAATTATGCAATTAATATTAGGATGGGTTGGCTAGATAGTGGATTCGACATATTCATTTAGCATTAATTAATGGATTGTCACACCCCCAGTTTTATTGTCTTTATGGTTGCTATCTCTGAAGCAGGAATGTCTGGGAGGGTGATTGTGTGTGTGTGTGTGTGTGTGTGTGTGTGTGTGTGTGTGTGTGTGTGTGTGTGTGTGTGTGTGTGTGTGTGTGTGTGTGTGTGTGTGTGTGTGTGTGTGTGTGTGTTAGAAACAAGGTCCATTGGCATTGTGTCCATTTCAAGTTTTCAACAACAATAAAACAGCCATCTAAATAAAGTTTCTCAGCCTAATACACTGATGAGTTCCTTATTTAGTTCTCTTTACATGTACATGCACAGAGCTTCCAGATGGCTCCAGCCTATGGATGTTCGGTGCATGAACACCGGGGAGATTAGAACCCCAAAGAAAAGATCCTAAAGGTCATTTCAGATTCAGGTTTAGGGTGTAATAACTTTAGGGAAACCACATTTCACACTATGTACAGACATAGAGAGCCTTCGGTAACAAGCAATACGTGTGTACGTATATGTGTCACAGTCAATCATGACATCCTCTTTATGAAAGGCCTTTACTTATGGCTAAACAGCTTCTACACAGCTTATTAATTAATGCTGTGTGATAAATCAGGTGTTTCTAGGTGGGCTTAAACAAATCTACAGTGAAACAAACATGTACACTTTACACACATATTTATTGATTTTTAAAAAGACCACAGTAACAGGACAGAATTTGTGCAAATGCGACAAAATCTGCTAGGGGACATTCAATATACAACAGTAGTATTCTGTAACAAGCAATACGTGTTAAATATGTGTCACAGTGAATCATGACAACCTCTTTATGAAAGGCTTATGGCTAAACAGTTTCTACCCATCTTATTAATTAAAGCTGTGGGATAAATCAGGTGTTTCTAGGTGGGCTTAAACAAATCTACAGCAATACGTGTTAAATATGTGTCACAGTCAATCATGACAGCCTCTTTATGAAAGGCCTTTACTTATGGCTAAACAGTTTCTACCCATCTTATGAATTAATGCTGTGGGCATACCCAGGATTTACATGCAGGACGGATGATCTACCCATGGAGGGAAAACTTACAGAGCTTTGATGGAGCAGCCAAGCGTCTTTGCGATGGTGAATTGGAAACGGATAAGGGTCAGGGCTAACCGGACCCTTTATCTGTAAGAAATAGTACAAATGTTGAATTATAACGTTTGTTAAAATGTATGTACTAAATATTCAGAATTAAATCATTGGTTTTAAAAATGTCTCACCCTTTAACGAAAGGGGAAGCTGTCTTTTCTCTCACGCCCTGGTCTGTCGCAGAGAAATGCAATGTCTTAAATATTAGTCAAATTTGGTATTTAATTCTAACATGTCTTAAATAAGTTTGTACTAAATATTTTGGAATTAAATAAAAGGAATTTAAAACAGTATCTCACCCTTTAACGATAGTAAAATGTATTTTACATCATCACCCCGGTCTGTCGCGAAGAAAAAAGACACGTAAAATCAGGGTGCGTGCGTGTGTGTGTGTGTGTGACGGGGCAGCAGGAGTGTGTGTGTGTGCTTTTCAAAAACAAAGGGGCGGGTGTGTGTTCAACACTGCCCAGGCATCCACTCTCAGAGCACTTTCTCTCTGTAGGGGATCGTTTGAAACCAAGGTTTGCACTATCACGCATACAGCATGTCCAGATATCTGCCGACCCCCCGGGGTTAAACATTGATATTTCTAATCAGCGCCCGGTGCCCCCCACCCCGGGGTTAAACATTGATATTTCGAATCAGCACCCGGTGCCCCCCACCCCGGTTGTAGACAAAATGTCTCGACATCCCCTCCTGTTGTTTGAATTCACCGCCTTTGTTCTCTAAACCAAATATACAAGGTGTTGCATACATGATATCTCCCGAAAAAATGCCCCTGTCCACTCATTCAGTACTTTCTCTAGTTAGGGACACGTACGCGGAGCGAGTCTAGTGGAGCATACTTTAACACTATGTTAGCACAGCTTTAGCTTCAAGCCCACAGGCCAATAGCCCCAAATATTTAGCGGCCAGGACAGATACTCAGATCAAACTGCGCCCTGTCCTTTACGTAGCCCTTCACGATCACACAATTTTCGGCGTAAGTCCAAATAACCACATACCCAATATTTAGATATTAAAAAATGAAAAGTGTGCACTCTGAACGACTTCGGAAGAGCCGATGAAACAGATGCTATTCTACGTTTTTGTACTAACGGCCATTGGCAATTTAACAGTTCAGGTCCCTCTCTGTCTGTCACTTATGATTACAGCATCTCATCAAATATGTATCCCCCTTCAGTGATGATTGCATGTCTTTCATAATTGTATAAACAACATGAAAAATGCCAACACGGAAAGGGCCTGCTAAATAAATAAGTTGCTTCCATGAACATCGAGAAATGCCTGATGGCTATTTAAATGACATCCAACATTGTATTTTAGCTGTTGTAACTTCCTCTTTAGGAGACACAAAAAAAAATATATTGATTTTACTTCATATAATAGTGTTTCTGAGATTTTTGTGGTTATCAGAATTTCGAACCTTATGCTTTCCACACTACTCAAGGGCAACTCCTTATGTCTATAGGTACAGTATATGAATATTCTTAATATGGTGGGGTCCAGCATGCCAGTATCCCGGGTGTCAGCCAATCAAAGGAATACCTGTAATGTTTTGGGCACTGCAAGTTATAAGACCAGGCTTTCCCTTTAATCTCTCTCTATTCTTGTCCTGACAGTGTGTGTTACTTGTTGCAGTTTCTTTAGGGTTTTGTTTGTGGTGGGCTATGGCCATACAGTAGCTTGTGAGAGATCAGGTTCAATAAACCAATTGTATATGAGAACTCAAGAACTGTTGGGGACATTTTCTCATTTATGATTTATCGAGGTCATTACATTGGTGTCAGAAGTAAAAACCAAAATTGAATTAGCTTGCTGATTACGGTGACTAGATACGTGGATTAGCCTAGAAGTAAAAGTCAACTGAAAAGGCTTTGAGGCGGCCCGAGAGTGAAGGAGGAGGCAGAAGATGATCACAGCAATAGAGTTGCTTGTGGATGACATTCGAGGATCTGGCTGAGGAGTTCGTGAGGACATGGGGGCACCAGTCCTGCTTGAGAAAGACCGCTAGACAGATAGCGGCTGAAGTGGGCAAGGGTGCATCTTCGTCTGCTCTGACGTCGACACTGCAATGACGGGAAGGCTAGGGCTAAGAATGCAAACAAACATGTGGGCCCAGTCCCTGGTCACATCCGTAGCTGTTGAGAACCCAAAGGACTCCGGTAAGGTGGATTAGGGTGTTTGAACTGTTAGCTCATTCATGGTGGTGGTCGAATGAAGATAAGGCACTTCAGCTAGCTTTGTGCCTCATGGATATTGCCTGTTTGAAATTGATTAGCACCGAGGACAGATGTCAATATAAGGGTTTAGTTGGAGCACTGGACATTGCTTTCAACACAAACTGTGGCAGTCTGAAGTGAGTAATAGATGCAGGCAGCCAGGGAAGCACCTACGGGTGCTAGCGAATAACATGGAGAGCCTCACTCGGCTGAGGCTCTCAATGCAGAGCGACCTATCAGGCAGAGCAAGCTATCATGCAGAGCGAGCTATCATGCAGAGCGAGCTATCATGCAGAGTGAGCTATCATGCAGAGCGAGCTATCATGCAGAGCGAGCTATCATGCAGAGCGAGCTATCATGCAGAGCGAGCTATCATGCAGAGTGAGCTATCATGCAGAGCGAGCTATCATGTAGAGCGAGCTATCATGCAGAGTGAGCTATCATGCAGAGCGAGCTATCATGCTGAGCGAGCTATCATGCGGCCAGGTCAGGCCCTCTCACCTACGGAGCTTTTTCGAGTCATTACACTGTGTACGCTGTGGTGCAGAGCAGGCCAGTGCCGGAAAAGCCTGGATGGGTGGCTGAAAGAACTGAACTCATTCGTGCTGTAGCACTACAGACAGCATGTAGCACTACAGACAGCATGAAGCACTACAGACAGCATGTAGCACTACAGATAACATATAACACTGCAGACAGCATATAGCACTACAGACAGCATATATACAGTATGTAGCTCTACCGACAGCATATGGTACAACTACCAATACAACGCAACACACACTCTGGTTACATGGTCTGCTGGGAATGTTGCCAGCCAGGCTCTCTCCCAGAGCCCAGGGAAACGGCTCAGGTTCCACATAGATGAGGCGGTGTGGACATTTGACTCTCTTTCCCAAACCCCACCATTGCCAGGAGGAGCCAAGTGGCACGTTGGAGCAAGGCTCCACTTCCCAAAGGAGAAGATGACAGCATGCGGATGGAGCCTGCTGTTGTGGTGGGGCCAGACCTGTGTTGGGTAGTTTTGTCATATCACTGTGGAGGGGGTGCCCTGCTCTGCCCTGGAAGACACTGGGTCCATAGTTAACCCTGGTGAGGCCAGACGTTGCACCAGGTTGGACTCAGTTTGAGCCCACAGTTTTGCAGTTCCGTACAATCACAGGTGAGCTTTCAACCATGAAAGGGAAGAGGATAATGACTCGTACAGTAAGAGGCAGGACTTTTCATCATCCTATGGGGGTGATGTCTGTACAGAAGTCTGTGTATTCTGGGGTTGTACTTTCTTAGGAGCACACGCTGTCAGCTAGTCCTAGACGGGTGCACCCTGAGCTTCCATTGAGGGCCTGCAGCCCAACGACCCCCTTACTCAGGCTGTCAAGGCAGCGGAGACCCATGGCTGCAACCACTCTCCCACATCTGTGTGTCTTTCCCCCAGCTCCCTGTCACCCAACCCCTCCCAGCCAAGCTACCCCAGAAGGGAGAGGGGAGGATACTGTCCACAGTGAAGGAAATATGGGGAAGGAACTATGATGATCAGGAACAGCGGTGAAAGTTGAGAGTTCAGAGACAGATTGAAGAGGAGGTGGGTCAGACTCATCTGGTGCAGCACGAGATCCACACAGGGGACGTTCAGCCCATCAAGCTGTGTCCCCCCTTATCCTGCTGGCACGCCAGGAGGCGGCACACAAGGCTGTATTGGAGATGCAGTGGGCAGACTTCATAGAGACCTTAGATAACTCCTGGGCTGCACCATTAGCGATGGTTCCTAAGAAGGGGGGCATGCTGACGTACTGTGTGGACTAAAGGCGACATCACTGGACTTGTTTAGGAGGTCTTCCTGGTTCTCCTCCCTGTGCTTCGGCCTATGCAATGCCCCAGCTACTTTTGAGCATTGGATGGATAGGGTGATGGTTGGCATACCAGGACAGGAGTGTCTGGTCTACCTCGACAACATCCTGGCCCATGGCAGCTTCTTCCAGTCTAAGGAGTGTGTTGGAGAGAGTGGCTGTCGTAAGCATGATGCTTCACCCTGAGAAGTGCTACTTCATGAGGAGAGAGGTGTCCTTGTTGAGAAAAATGGGGGGAAGAGGGAATCAGCAGTATGTAGGAAAAGGTTTGGGCTGTCTGAGACCAGCAGAAGCTGACCACCCGGAGCAACTGAAGAGCTTCCTGGGCATGGCCTCACACTACAAGTGGGTTTGTAGGGATCTTCTCTAGTGTCGCCGCTCCCTTGATCCGCCTGCTGAAGAAGAACCAGGCCTTAACATGGACAGCAGAGTGCCAGGAGGCCTTCACATGGACATCAGAGTGCCAGGAGGCCTTCACATGGACAGCAGAGTGCTAGGAGGCCTACCACACACTCAAGCGTGCATTAATCGAGGCCCTCGTGCTTGCCCACCCTGACCCCACCTTGCTTTTTATTCTGGACACAGGCGTGACCAATGTGGGCATGGGTGGGCTGCTGGCCCAGGTGGACCCAGAGGGGCAGAGTGTTGTAACGTACTTCAGCAAAACATTCAACACGAGCACTGCAAATCTCATCCTGTTCCTCGCTTTAGTGGAGTCCATTAAACACTTCAAGTACTACCTGTGTGACTTGCCCTTCACTGTAATAACCAATCACTGACCAATAACTGATCTCTCCAGGGACTCATGTCTTTCAAAGAGCTAGAGGGGCAGGTCGCTCGCTGGTTGGAGGAACTTCAGATGTACGACTTCACAGTGGTACACAGGGTGGGGGAACGCCCCTCTAACACGGACTCCATCTCTCGTCTGCCCTGTGAGCAGGTGCTGCCACTGTGAGTGGAAAGAGACCATTGAGAGAGAGCAATGTGCAGAGGAGGTGGTCTGTGCCTCACCATGCCAGGTGTGCGTACCTGTCTGCTGTGAGCTTCAGGCTGTTGATGTGTCTCAATGGAGGCAGAAGCAAGAGAATTACAAAGACCTTTAGCCAGCGGAGGCACTCATTCCATTGGCAGAGGTGTCGGAGCTCTCCTATGCAACCAAAGGGCTGTGGTCAAAGTTCGAGGCTCTGCGGCTGGCTGATGGCGTGCTACAGTGAGCATGGAAGGAGCCATCTACAGGAGAGGAGAAGTGGAAGGGGATGGTTCCCAAAACAGTGCAGGAGACTGTGCTCCAGGGCATGTATGGATGACTAGTGACTGGACACTATCGGTTCGGGAAGTTTGGCGCTGTAGTCCATTCACAGCGATGTTCGTCACCGTATGTGAGTGACTGCGTATGCACAAGACACACACCACCCCGCTTCACCCACAGAGCGATGGTCTCTTGGTGCGCTTCAACAAAAAAATTTCGAAGCAGCAGGCCATCATCTCTGCCAACACCAGTGTGACTGAGACAAGCACCTGACAATGGTTCTCATGGCGTGCCTCACCACTGTCCAAGATACCACCGACTCTACACCTGATAGAGAAAGATGATCACCAGGTTCGGGGGTCCCCTTGTTAGGCCTCCTGTTCTCTCTGGCTGGATATGTCAGGAGACCAGGAATGCCTGGAGACAGTCCACACCTTCACCAGTGAGCAACTGCTGAACGCAGATGTGAGGCAGAAAACAAACTACAACGTGCACTTTGAGGCTGGGGAGCTGGTATGGGTTTACAGCACACTGACAAAGAAGGTTGTTGCCCCAAGCTGGACAGTCACTGCAGGGTCCTGGAGAGTATTGAAGAGGTGGTGTACTGGTTCCAGCTACCTACCAGGGGGAGAAAGGTGGCACTGCAACGGGAATAAGTTTGGCCCATAAAAGGGGCCTCTTGTAGGGGCCTCTTTGCCCCTACAACCCCTTCCTCTGCCAATGACATTCCACCACACAACCAGATTCCCCCTGTTCCCTCTGTGTCACTGAGTGGTTCACCAGAAACACAGACTGTGCCCCCTGTAACCCCACCATTTCCCCCCTTGTCCTTGTCCTACAGAGTGACAGCCCCCTACCACAGACTGAACACCCTTTGTCACGAGTGGACACTAACCCCATTATGCCCGTGCAGAAAAAATAGACCTCCAGGGACAAGGGACTCTATGGTGGGGGGACTCTGTAGCGACAATTATCTGTAACGGTTTATGAGTTTGTGGTCACGTTTATGAGTTTCAAAGAGTTTAGCGAGATCCAGATTGCCAAACATCGTACTAATACGTTGTATGTCTGAAGCCCATATGATTTGATTATGGAAGGTGAAAGAGTCAGCCCTTGCAGGTGGCTGGACTAACCTGTGGCTGGGACAGACAGGTGCTGAGTGATATCAGTGATGATCCTTCCATTTCTGCTCAGGCCAAATGCAAATCTCTGAGCAGGTTGAAATTCCATCTGTCTGTGTCTGTGTCTGTGTGTGTGTGTGTGTGTGTGTGTGTGTGTGTGTGTGTGTGTGTGTGTGTGTGTGTGTGTGTATGTGTGTGTGTGTGTGTGTTTATGCATGAGTGCATTTGGTTAATCTGTGTTTTGTTCATGGTGATAGGATTTCTAACCAAATAAAATGTACTCGCTGTAAACTGAACATGCAATGGTGCTCAATTCATCACTGCTCCCAGGTGTGACTATGTAAATAACACAACACGTGACTTGTCAGGAAGAACACAGGACAGAGAACTTTGGCTAAAGTCACTCATACATGTAGGTGTTGTACCATCGGGTTGGTCTCAGAGGTCTCCTTGAGAGAGAAGTACAAATATCACAAAGCAAGTTCTGAGTTACCAAACCAACTAAGGTAGGTTATTTAGCTTTTTAACATCATTGAGTATGTTATCTTCGGCTAACCATTTTATAGCTCATATTAATTCAGACTTTCTGAGACAATGCACAATACTTTACAATCACATCCGGCCATGATTGGGAGTCCCGTAGGGCGGTGCATAATTGGCCCAGTTTGGCTGGGGAAGGCTGTCATTGTAAATAATAATTTGTTCTTAACTGACTTGCCTGGTTAAATACACATCAGTATACTGCTTTTGTATTTTGCATTAGTATTTTGCATCAGTATTTTGCATCAGTATTTTGTATCAGTATTTTGCCAATAATATATTAAAACATAAAGTAATGAAACTTAATCTCTCCTCTCACATCTCAGTGAGCTCAGATATTATTCCACAAGGATGAATGCCTCTTCAGGAAACCACACTTACATAACCAGCTGGACAGTTTGCTTTCACCAGGGCTATGTTGTGCCAATGCTGTACGGTGCTGTCCAGTCCCTGTGCTTCCTCCTGGGGACGCCAGCTCTGGTCTGGTGCCTCTGGCTCTCTATGAGTGGAAGTCTCTCTGGAGGTCTCAAACCCACCCAGATCTTCCATGTTAACCTGTTTGCAGTGGAGCTGGTGTTCTGTGTCCAGGAGTTCCTTGAGGTTGTCAGCTACCTACTCAGCCAGAACATCGTGTTGCGGCAGGCTAAATATGTCCTCTATCTCCTCTCCTGGATCTGCAGGCCCCTGCTCCAGAGCTGCATCTGTGTGGAGCGCTACCTGGCAGTGGCCCAACCTGTGGCTTTCCTCAAGTACAGACTCCGGAGGTACAGGGTGGCAAGTTCAACGTTGATCTGGGTGTTGACTCTCTCTTTTGTATGTTCTACCACTATAATGGGTTTTGAAAAAAACGCAGGTTATGTTCTCATTGGTGTCTATTGTCTTGGAGTGGCCATCATTTCTCTCTGCTGCTTCTTCATCCTGCGTGTGCTGAAGCAGCCTGGTCCAGGAGTGGTGGAGGGGGGCAGAGGGGGAGAGAAGAAACAGGGGACAACAGATCCACTTAAGATGAGAGCTTTTGGGATCATATTAACCAACCTGGTGATTATCTTGGCAAGCTCCATCCCAGTTGTCATTGGTTACGCCACCGTGTCATACAGTCTTGACCACAACTGCAACGTCTTCCCCATGTTATTGATGGTTAACATCTTCAGTGTCATGGTCTCCCCCCTGATGCACCTCTACAGAGAGGGAAGGCTGCCATGCCGAAGAGGGCCAGAGACATGTTAGACTGACAGTTAAGGACAGGCTTTTGTGACAAACTAATGCTAGGAGACAATAACACAATGCTCTAAGTACACATTGAATTCAATACCGCAGCGCCATCCAACTTCCAACTTCTTACAGCCTGCAACTATAGACTAAACATATGTAGACACCGCAAAGGCGTAGAAGATTTAGTGTAATTTTTTATTCAATAAATAGTTTTTATTGTTTTAATTTGTTGAGATACAGCATGTTAGATGTATAGTTGTTTTTAAACAAATCTGCATGACTTGTTCAGCATTATAGTGAAAATTGGTTTGTTTTAATGATTATACAATGAGTAATAGAACAGGGTGGTTAGATAGAGGATCACACCTATTCATTAAGCATCAGCATTAATTATTGGATTGCTTTTTCTTCATGTTATGTTGTATATTGAATTGAGGCCCATGTCTGTAATTTTGGCTTTTATAAGGGAAGATGCTTAATATAAGTCTAGATGAGTGTCATCTTGCTCTGAGCACTCTTCACAGCATACTGTAGGTTCTAAACCCTAACCCCTGGACAGAGGTATAGGCACTCATTCTTCCCTGATAAGAATAAGCCACAGCAGGTACAGTGGAAACTCAGTGTATATCCCCGTCTTGAAAAACCAAAGTAACATCAATACATGTCTCACTATTACACGTCTCCATATCACTAATTACCTCTCCTGTTGTTTCTCGCTCCCTCTTTGTCTTTGAACTCAGCTCCTCCTATTCTTCTGAGACTGAAGCAGAGGACGTGCAGAAATGAAGGAACCAAACTCTTCTTTTCCCCATCAGGTTGAACCACACCGGAGGGTTGACTATTATGACTCATTGTGCTGGGTGTGGCCCACCTGTGTGCCAGTCTACCTTGGAAAGAAGGTGTTCAACTGCCTCCTGGGCCTGGGCATCAACACCTGGTACATGTGGCTAGTGGCTGGAGGCCCTTCGGTGCAAGTGAACAAGGAGATCATCACCATCAACCTAGTTTGTCATGGAGCTTCTCTGTACAAGCCTCTACTCACCTCCATTGGTAACCAACATCCTCTTCATCAAAAGTTTAACCCTTCAATCTGCAAGGATATACATTTCTGGCTTGTTCGAGGTCGGACGGCCCATGTAGCAGTTTCTGTGTGGATCGCTGCCTGGCGGTGTTCCATCCTGTGGTCTTCCTCAAGTCCAGACCTGAGGTACAGGGCAGCATGTGAGATTGTGGCATGTTTGCGGATACTGCATCCTTGTGTCAATGGGTGCTACAAGGCCGGTGTATCGCCACGGTTCTGTTCATCCACATCTTCTGCAGTGTCTTCATACTCAGGGTACTGATCCGGTCCGGTCCAGTGGATTAAAGGAATGAGAGTAAGGGTGAAAAAAATGAGGGAGGGAACCTGATGAAGGTTCATTGGTTCATTGTTCAACTAAATAGTGTGTGTGTGTGGGGTTAGGTGTTATTTCACTGTCACCTCATGCTCACAATTCCAAACTATTCTTAAATGTTTTGCTTAGTTTGACAAAATGTAACCCCAAAAAAGCAATACTATGATTTTAACTTTGCTAAATAATATTTAAGTTGTTTTACTTTATGTATATTGAGTGGTGTCCAATATTAAAATGGTTTGATGTATGTTTTAAAATAAGTGTGGAATAAAGCAAATCAAATTTATTCAACAGTTCAGGTCCTTGTCTGTCTGTTACTTACAGTATGATTACAGCATGTCATCAAATATGTATCCCACTTCAGTGGTGAATGCACGTGTATTGGCTAATTGTATCACAATCAGTAAACATGCAAACCCAGACAGAAACTACTGGAAGGGCTTTTCGTCCATGAACATGGGGACCTGCCCTGATGTTTTCTATGGCTGTTTGCATTACAGACAAAACGGTCTTTTAGCTGCTGTAACTGGCTCTGTTTAGGAGTAAGGCTTGATTCTGGAGTTGAGTCTTGCAGTTTTCAATATACACTGCTCAAAAAAATATAGGGAACACTTAAACAACACAATGTAACTCCAAGTCAATCACTCTTCTGTGAAATCAAACTGTCCACTTAGGAAGCAACACTGATTGACAATACATTTCACATGCTGTTGTGCAAATGGAATAGACAACAGGTGGAAATTATAGGCAATTAGCAAGACACCCCCAATAAAGGAGTGGTTCTGCAGGTGGTGACCACAGACTACATCTCAGTTCCTATGCTTCCTGGCTGATGTTTTGGTCACTTTTGAATGCTGGCGGTGCTTTCACTCTAGTGGTAGCATGAGACGGAGTCCACAACCCACACAAGTGGCTCAGGTAGTGCAGCTCATCCAGGATGGCACATCAATGCGAGCTGTGGCAAGAAGGTTTGCTGTGTCTGTCAGCGTAGTGTCCAGAGCATGGAGGCGCTACCAGAAGACAGGCCAGTACATCAGGAGACGTGGAGGAGGCCGTAGGAGGGCAACAACCCAGCAGCAGGACTGCTACCTCCGCCTTTGTGCAAGGAGGAGCACTGCCAGAGCCCTGCAAAATGATCTCCAGCAGGCCACAAATGTGCATGTGTCTGCTCAAACGGTCAGAAACAGACGCCATGAG
This sequence comes from Oncorhynchus clarkii lewisi, assembly GCF_045791955.1. Classification (NCBI taxonomy): domain Eukaryota; kingdom Metazoa; phylum Chordata; class Actinopteri; order Salmoniformes; family Salmonidae; genus Oncorhynchus; species Oncorhynchus clarkii. Next base: position 192,531 of record NW_027260996.1, read on the forward strand.
GGTGGTATGAGGGCCCGACGTCCACAGGTGGGGGTTGTGCTTACAGCCCAACACCGTGCAGGAGGTTTGGAAAATTCGCCACTGGCGCCCTGTGCTCTTCACAGATGAAAGCAGGTTCACACTGAGCACATGTGACACGTGACAGAGTCTGGAGACGCCGTGGAGAACGTTCTGCTGCCTGCAATATCCTCCAGCATGACCGGTTTGGAGGTGGGTCAGTCATGGTGTGGGGTGGCATTTCTTTGGGTGGCCGCACAGGCCTCCATGTGCTGGCCAGAGGTAGCCTGACTGCCATTAGGTACCGAGATGAGATCCTCGGACCCCTTGTGAGAACATATGCTGGTGCGGTTGGCCCTGGGTTCCTCCTAATGCAAGACAATGCTAGACCTCATGTGGCTGGAGTGTGTCAGCAGTTCCTGCAAGAGGAAGGCATTGATGCTATGGACTGGCCCGCCCGTTCCCCAGACCTGAATCCAATTGAGCACATCTGGGACATCATGTCTCGGTCCATCCACCAACGCCACGTTGCACCACAGACTGTCCAGGAGTTGGCGGATGCTTTAGTCCAGGTCTGGGAGGAGATCCCTCAGGAGACCATCCGCCACCTCATCAGGAGCATGCCCAGGCATTGTAGGGAGGTCATACAGGCACGTGGAGGCCACACACACTACTGAGCCTCCTTTTGACTTGATTTAAGGACATTACATCAAAGTTGGATCAGCCTGTAGTGTGGTTTTCCACTTTAATTTTGAGTGTGACTCCAAATCCAGACCTCCATGGGTTGATAAATTTGATTTCCATTGATATTTTTTGTGTGATTTTGTTGTCAGCACATTCAACTATGTAAAGAAAAAAGTATTTAATAAGAATATTTCATTCATTCAGATCTAGGATGTGTTTTTTTTAGTGTCCACTTTTAGTGAGTTTGGTACACATCCGGTGGATAGAGAGCCGTTTATTATGTTCAACATAGGAGGGCCAAGCACAGGAAGCAGCTCTTTCAGTAGTTTAGTTGGAATAGGGTCCAGTATGCAGCTTGAAGGTTTAGAGGCCATGATTATTTTCATCATTGTGTCAAGAGATATAGTACTAAAACACTTGAGCGTCTCTCTTGTTCCTAGGTCCTGGCACAGTTGTGCAGACTCAGGACAACTGAGCTTTGAAGGAATACGCAGATTTAAAGAGGAGTCCGTAATTTGCTTTCTAATAATCATAATCTTTTCCTCAAAGAAGTTCATGAATTTATCACTGCTAAAGTGAAAGTCATCCTCTCTTGGGGAATGTTGCTTTTTAGTTAGCTTTGCGACAGTATCAAAAAGGAATTTCGGAAGTTAGAAAAATAGGATGATCTAGCAGCAGTAAGGGCTCTTCGGTACTGCACAGTACTGTCTTTCCAAGCTAGTCGGAAGACTTCCAGTTTGGTGTGGCGCCATTTCCGTTCCAATTTTCTGGAAGCTTGCTTCAGAGCTCGGGTATTTTCTGTGTACCAGGGAGCTAGTTTCTTATGAGAAATGTTTTTAATTTTTAGGGGTGCAACTGCATCTAGGGTATTGCGCAAGGTTAAATTGAGTTCCTCAGTTAGGTGGTTAACTGATTTTTGTCCTCTGGCGTCCTTGGGTAGACAGAGGGAATCTGGAAGGACATCAAGGAATCTTTGTGTTGTCTGTGAATTTATAGCATGACTTTTGATGTTCCTTGGTTGGGGTCTGAGCAGATTATTTGTTGCAATTGCAAACGTAATAAAATGGTGGTCCGATAGTCCAGGATTATGAGGAAAAACATTAAGATCCACAACATTTATTCCATGGGACAAAACTAGGTCCAGCGTATGACTGTGACAGTGAGTGGGTCCAGAGACATGTTGGACAAAACCCACTGAGTCGATGATGGCTCCGAAAGCCTTTTGGAGTGGGTCTGTGGACTTTTCCATGTGAATATTAAAGTCACCAAAGATTATAATATTATCTGCTATGACTACAAGGTCCGATAAGAATTCAGGGAACTCAGTGAGGAACGCTGTATATGGCCCAGGAGGCCTGTAAACAGTAGCTATAAAAAGTGATTGAGTAGGCTGCATAGATTTCATGACTAGAAGCTCAAAAGACGAAAACGTCATTTTTTATTTTGTAAATTGAAATTTGCTATTGTAAATGTTAGCAACACCTCCGCCTTTGCGGGATGCACGGGGGATATGGTCACTAGTGTAGCCAGGAGGTGAGGCCTCATTTAACACAGTAAATTCATCAGGCTTAAGCCATGTTTCAGTCAGGCCAATCACATCAAGATTATGATCAGTGATTAGTTAATTGACTATAATTGCCTTTGAAGTAAGGGATCTAACATTAAGTAGCCCTATTTTGAGACGTGAGGTATCATAATCTCTTTCAATAATGACAGGAATGGAGGTGGTCTTTATCCTAGTGAGATTGCTAAGGCGAACACCGCCATGTTTAGTTTTGCCCAACCTAGGTCGAGGCACAGACCTAGGTCTCAATGGTGATAGCTGAGCTGACTACACTGACTGTGCTAGTGGCAGACTCCACTATGCTGACAGGCTGGCTAACAGCCTGCTGCCTGGCCTGCACCCTATTTCATTGTGGAGCTAGAGGAGTTAGAACCCTGTCTATGTTGGTATCTATGGTATCTATGGTATCTATGAGGTTGCCCGTGTTTACGGATTTGAGGTTGTACCTGGTAGGTTCAATGATAATTTGTGTGAGATTGAGGGCATCAAGTTTAGATATTAGGATGGCCGGGATGTTAAGCATGTTCCAGTTTAGGTCACCTAGCAGCACAAGCTCAGAAGATAGATGGGGAGCAATCAATTCACATATGGTGTCCAGGGCACAGCTGGCGGCAGAGGTCTATAGCAAGCAGCAACGGTGAGAGACTTGTTTCTGGAAAGGTGCATTTTTAGAAGTAGAAGCTCAAATTGTTTTGGTACAGACCTGGATAGTAAGACAGAACTCTGCAGGCTATCTCTGCAGTAGATTGCAACAACGCCCCCTTTGGTGGTTCTAGCTTGGCGGAAAATGTTATAGTTAGGAATGGAAATTTCAGGGTTTTTTGGTGGTTTTCCTAAGCCAGGATTCATACATGGCTAAGACATCCGGGTTGGCAGAATGTGCTAAATCAGTGAATAAAACAAACTTAGGGAGTAGGCTTCTAATGTTAACATGCATGAAACCAAGGCTTTTTCAGAAGTCAACAAATGAGAGCACCTGGGAAGTTGGAGTGGAGCTAGGCACTGCAGGTCCTGGATTAACTTTTACATCACCAGAGGAACAGAGGAGAAGTAGGATAAGGGTACGGCTAAATAAGAACTGGCAGTCTGTTCTGAACAGAGACTAAAGGGGAGCAGGTTTCTGGGCACGATAGCATAGATTCAAGGCATAATTTACAGGCAAAGGTATGGTAGGAAGAGAGTACATTGCATGTAAACCTAGGCATTGAGTAATGAAGAGAGAGATATAGTCTTTAGAGACGTTTAAACCAGGTGATGTCATCGCATAAGTGGGAGGTGGAACAACATGGTGGGTTAAGGCGTATTGAGCAGGGCTATAGGCTCTATAGTGAAATAAGACAGTAATCACTAACCAGGACAGTAATGGACAAGGCATATTGATATTAGGGAGAGGCATGTGTAGCCAAGTGATCAATCCTGTCTTGGAGCTCTGTTTACAATTCCATTGACCTCTCTGAATGAATGTGTTACCTTCCAACAGGACAATAACCTTAAAACTTCTTATGGCTGCAATCCCGTTAACGGGAGCGGTATGACATCAGACAGTTGTTTAAAGCTATTCTCGTTGTTAATCCCACCACAGTGTCCGATTTCAAATATGCTTTACAGCAAAAGCACCACAAACAATTATGTTAGGTCACAACTAAGACACAGAAAACACAGACATTTTTTTTCCAGCCAAAGAGAGGAGTTTCAAAAAGCACAAATAGAGATAAAATGAATCACTAACCTTTGATGATCTTCATAAGATGACACTAATAGGACTTCATGTTACACAATACATGTATGTTTTGTTTGATAAAGTTAATATTTATCAAAATATGATATTACATTGGCTCGTTATATTCACTAGTTCCAAAAACATCCAGTGATTTTGCATAGCCACATCATTCAACAGAAATACTCATCATAAATGTAGATGATAATACAAGTTATACACATGGAATTATAGATATACCTCTCCTTAATGCAACCACTGTGTCTGATGAAGCCAGCAATGCAATAATCTGAGACAGCGCTCAGAAAAATTTGTCACAATAGCTGCCATGTTGACGTCAACAGAAACAAGAAATTACATGATAAATATTCCCTTAACTTTGATGATCAGAAAGCACTCCAGGAATCCCAGGTCCACAATAAATGTTTGTTTTGTTCGATATTATCCATTATTTATGTCCAAATACCTTATTTTGTTAGCGCGTTTGGTATACATATCCAAACGCTCATTCTGGTCAGCGTTACATCGGACAAAAACTTGAAAAAGTTATATTACAGGTCGAAGAAATATTTCAAACTAAGTACAGAATCAATCTTTAGGATGTTTTCAACATATTGTTCAATAAAGTTCCAATCGGAGAATTCCTTCCTGTGTTCATGAGCAATGGAACGCAAGTAGGTACCATGAGGAATAAGCGTGATCAGAAAATGGCTGCTTGATAGACACCTGATGCATTCTGCTCTCATTCACTCCCATAACACCATAGAAGTCTCATTAAAATGTATATTATTGGTTGACATCTAGTGGCACCCATAGGCAGTGCAACATCATTAATATCTCAAGGGGATTTCATTGGGGACTCTGGTGAATACATACAAAGCTCAGATTTCTCACTTCCTGTTTTGATTTCAACTCAGGATTTTGCCTGCCATATGAGTTCTGTTACACTCACAGACATCATCATTCAAACAGTTTTAGAAACGTTAGAGTGTTTTCTATCCAATACTACTAAAAATATGCATATATTAGCAACTGAGACTGAGGAGCAGGCTGTTTACTTTGGGCAACTTATTCATCCAAGCTACTCAATACTGCCCCCCAGCAATAAGAAGTTAAGTACACAGCCAAGACAATGCATTAGTGGCTTTGGGACAAGTCTCTGAATGTCCTTGAGTGGCCCAGCCAGAGGCCGGACTTGAACCCAATCAGACATCGCTGAAAATAGCTGTGTCACCTAAAAATATCTGTGCAGCGACGCTCCCCATCCAACCTGACAGAGCTTGAGAGGATATGCAGAGAAGAATGGGAGAAACTCACCAAATACAGGTGTACCAAGCTTGCTGCGTCATACCCAAGATGACTCAAGGCTGTAATCACTGTAAATTATATTTATAAAGAATTTGGCCCACCCAAAAATATCCTGCGGGCCTCTTATTGAGGAATTGCAATTTAACAATTTAACCTCTCTTGGGAAAGGGCAGTATTTTGACATCCAGATGAAAAGCGTGCCCAAAGTAATCTGCCTGTTACTCAGGCCCAGAAGCTAGGATATGCATATAATTGGTAGATTTGGATAGAAAACACTCTAAAGTTTCTACAACTGTTAAAATAATGTCTGTGAGTATAACAGAACTGATTTGGCACGCGAAACCCGGATGACAAACCATCCAGGGGAAACAGAATTGAGGTCATAGGATTTTCCAGTGGGTTTCTATGGGATACCCTTATACCCTGGTTGCAGTTACTGTGCCTTCCACTGGATGCCAACAGCCTTTAGAAATTGTTCAATTATTTTCTTTTGATAAATTAAGAATTAGTCCTATTCATTGTAAGTGTCACTCAAGATGGTTTTGGTGTGAGTGAACAGGAGCGCGCTGTGTGTGTGTGTGTTTAAGTGCTAGTGTGTATGTGTGTGCGTGCGTGTGCGTGCATGTCCATTTTGTTAATCTGTATTTTGTTCATCATCTGTTTTGGTAGGATTTCTAGTCAAAGAAAATGATCTGCTGTAAACAAATGATACAATGGGGCTAAATTCAACAACGCCGACAGGGGTGTGTTTATGTAAATAATGCAACTTCTGACTTGCTTGGAGGAACAAAGGGCAGAGAGAGAGAGCTTTGGCTAAAATCATTCATATCATTCATGTTCTACCATCCGGTTGGGACACAGCCTTCTACAAGAAAGAAAAACACAAAAATCTGAAAATAAGGTCAGAGTTACCAAAACAACTAGGGTAGGTTACTTTACATTTAAACATCATTGACTGTGATCTACGGCTAATCATTTTACAACTCATGTTTTCATTCAGGCTTTCTGAGACAATGCACAATGCTTTGACTGACAAAACAGTAGACCAACCTACTGTATATCAAAGTAATTTTTGTATGTATTAGTATATTGCATCAGTATTTTGCAAACAATATATTAAAGTGAATATTCGTGTAATCTCCCCTCTCTCATATCTCAGTGTGCTCGGAGATCGTTCCACAAGGATGAATGACTCTTCAGGAAATCACACTGACCTAGACAGATGGGAGGTTTGCTTGGACCAGAGCTATGTTGTACCAGTGCTTTGCCATGCTGTCCAGGCCCTGTGCTTCCTTGTGGGGATGCCAGCTCTGGTCTGGTGCCTTTGGCTCTCTCTGAGTGGAAGTCACTCTGAAGGTCTCAAACCCACCCAGGTCTTCCCTATCAACCTGTTTGCAGTGGAGCTGGTGTTCTGTGTCCATGGTCTCCTTGAGATGGTCAGCTACCTAATCTGCAAGAATGTGATGTTACGGGAGGCTATTTCACTCCCATTTCATCTTGCCTGGACCTGCAGGCCCCTGCTCCAGAGCTGCATCTGTGTGGAGCGCTACCTGGCGGTGGTCCAACCTGTGTCTTTCCTCAAGTACAGACTCCGGAGGTACAGGGTGGCGTGTTCAACCATGGTCTGGCTGTTGTCACTTGTTTTTGCATGTTCTCCTATTGATTCAATGAGTTACGTGCTCATTAGTGTCTATTGCCTTGGGGTGGCCATCAGTTCTCTGTGCTGCTTCTTCATTCTGTGTGTGCTGAAGCAGCCTGGTCCAGGAGAAGTAGAGGGGGTCAGAGGGGGAGAAAAGAAACAGGAGATGACAGACCCACATAAGATGAGAGCTTTTGGGATCGTCTTTACCAACCTAGTGATCATTTTGGCGAGCTCCATCCCGGTGGTTATTGGTTGGGCCACCGTGTCATCCAGTCTTGACTACTACTGCAATGTCTTCCCTATTTTTCTGATTGTTAACATCTTCAGTGTCATGGTTTCACCCCTAATGCACCTCTACAGAGAGGGAAGGCTGCCATGTCGAAGAGGGACAGAGACATGTTAGACTTACAGTTGTGGGCACTAAAAGTACAATATTTTCAAATAAACTTCCTTTAAGAGACTATAGAGCTTTGAGTTAAATATGCATTTCATTTGAATTCTTCTGAAAATACCGGGGTGCAGCCTAACTTATTAGTGCCTGGAACTGAAGTTTAAACGTACGTAGACAAAGCAAAAGCATAGAAGAATTGTGGTAATATTTTATTTGGTACACAGTTTTCATTGTTTTAAGTTGGTGGTATGCAGCAATAGCATTTGTGAGATACAACACATTATCATTAGAGTATTTGTTAAAGCCAATGGCCCACCACTGTTTTGGTAAAAAGCTAAGGGATGGGGCAGGAAATACTCAAATGTTGAGGGTATAGAGTGTTTGTTAACATTCATGTTGTTTGCAAACAAAGGAATAAAACTATCTCTTATTTTGGGTTCAGAAAGGGTATGACAGATGAACTAAGCTCATGAGTCATTGCTAAATTATATTCTTCAAGAATCAATGGGCATATCAATGGGAATCAATGGGTATATTTCATTAATAAATCCATTCTACGAATGGATGCAGGAATCACATATTTCTCCTTTAGCTAACCCTGCATCACTTGTTTAGCATGTATAGTGAATATTGCTTATCTTTAGTTAGTATACAATTGTTATTAGGATGGGGTGTCTTGAAATGGGATTAGGCCGATTCATATAGCATCAGCATTATGTCATGCATTGTCTTCTTCATGTTATGTTCTACTTTGGATTTAAAGGTCCCTGAATGTCACATTTTTTTTTTAATGTATTGAGAGTGACTGTGCATGAGACTTGACTGATGGTGTCACGTAATGCAACATTCTAGCCCTGACAATACGTTGACTGTTTTAATGGCAGATGCACGGCAATTCAAATGTCAATACATTAGTCAATATAGGCTAGTCTAGATGAGTATCATTATTTTCTGAGCACTCTTCACAGCATATTGTAGGAGATAAATCATAACACTTGGAGTAGAGATGCTCATTCTTCCCCGATAAGAACAAACCACAGAAGGTACAGTGTAATCTCTTGTCTTTAAAAACCACAGTATCTTGAATCAATGTGTAATAATAACATTGTCTATCTCTGAGTATTTAATCACACTTCCTGTGATGACAAGACTTACATTTTACACTGTGTTATCGCAGCTCTTCCTATTATCCTGAGATTAAAGTAACAGAGGAAATGCAGCAATGAGGAAACCAAACTCCTCTTTCCCCGATCCTGTCAGGTTTAACCACACCGGGGAATTTGACTATTATGACTCCTGGTACTGGGTGTGGCCCACCTGTCTGCCAGTCTACTTAGGAACCGAGGTGTTCAACTTCCTCCTGGGCCTGGTCACCAACACCTGGTACCTGTGGCTGGTGGAGGAGGCCCTTCTGTCCTGGTGAACCAGGAGATCTTCACCATCAACCAGTCTGTCATGGAGCTTCTCTACTGCCTCCACTCACTTTTATTGGTCACCAACATCCTCTTCATCAAAAGTTTTAGATATATTGGCTTGGTCATGGTCGGATGGTCCCTGTTCCAGTGCTGCATCTGTGTGGAGAGCTTCCTGGCTGTGGTCCACCCTATGGTCTTTGTGTGATTGTGATATGGTTGCTGACACTCTGCCTACTTGTGTTAGAGTTCTACCCAAGGAGCCATCTGTTTCAATGCCGGTATCGTTGCTGGGATCCTGTTCATTGACATGGACACCAGTCTTCATACTGAGGGTTCTGAGCAGGTCCAGTCAAGGGGATGGAGAGAAGAGCCTCTAGTACTGTCAAGATCATCCTGTTAATCTTGATGCTGAACTACTCTCCTACGATCATTGGGGTAATCCTTCAGGATCATATTTCTTTGAGATCATTCAGGTGTATTCTGACTCCCATTGCTTTCTTCTTCAGCATGTTAGCTTAACTCAGTCCCTCTTCTACCACTGCAGAGCTGCCCTGCTTAGGGGGTTGAAGAAAGGACAACTCCACTGTACAGTCTTTGAAACAAAAATGACATAGCACCAAAAAGGGTCCTCGGCTCTGCCCATTGTAGAATACCTGTAACCAAAAAGAAGACAGCCACAGAACCTAAGAGGACTAAGAGGACAGCCACAGAACCATTGTTTCTAAGAGTAAAGGGGAATGGTTGTCCTGCATTTCTCGCTTTATCTATCTGCTCTAAATATTTAAATCATATTTTTCATGATATTTAGAGGTTTTGACCTTTTTAGTAAGTGGTTAATGGTTAAACTAAATAAATAGTGTATGTGAAATGTCCATTACATTTGTCCTTTTATATCTGTTAATCTAAATGAAATAAGGGAGATACATCGTGATATTCTACTATGTTACATGTACCCCTGAGTCCAGGTTGGTATGGAAGTTGATTCTCTACTTCTGAGTGGTGTTCTATTTTGAAATATATTGCTGTATTTTTTAAAGATATGTGGAAAAAAATAAAATCTGATTGAATAAACAGTTCAGTTCCCGGTCTATCTGTCACTTGTGATTACAGCATGTCATCACATATGTATCCCCCTTCAGTGATGAATGCACGTATTTGCTACTTGTATAACCAATACGAAACATGCACACCGGAACAGGGTCTACTAGAAAAAAAACAGTAGCTTCAATGAACATGGAGAACTGCCTGATGTTTTCACTGACTATTTGCATGACAGCCAACATGGTCTTTTATCTGTTGTTGCTGACTCTGCAGAACTAAGGCCTAATTCTGGAGTTCATTCTGATTGTCAATATTTTAGTTTTAAAAGAGAAGTACACACTGACACACAAAGAATATATCTCGACTCAACATTTGACTGTTTTTGGGATACATCGAACACCAAATGTTTCAGGCTTAGTTATAGTGAAATGGAAATTATGTGCTTTTGACACTTTGTGGTCTTTTAGTAGTAAATGTAGCTTTTTCTGCGCTTAGCAGTTGAACTACCATTGAAATGGTGATGTTGACGCACCTTGAGAAGGCGTCATCTTAATGGAGGGGAACGGTGTGAAATACACTCCTTACTTAATTTGCTGGATGGTACCACCTCAAGGCATACTATAAAATCAGGCGACACTGCACATTAAGCCATTGTACACAGCACAATTTTGGTCAAAATGTAGCTGTCATAGACAAGTCTTTTTGAGATCAGTTAAAAAATCCCTGTCGTTGCCTTCTCGGGGTGTGCGGCCCACACCAACACTCATTTAATGTGAGTGGGTCAAAGACCAACCGAACCCGTATTTGATCCATCAATGACGTCACAATAGTTTCAAACATGTTTGATTTCATCGGCCCAAAATGTGCAAAGATTTAGTAGTGTGAGATGTGCAACGGCAAGTTTTGAGAATGTCATCAGCGATAGCCAATGAGTGCTCGCTGGAGAAAATAACAATGAGATGATGACGTTGTTTCACATCAGCCAAAATGTGTAGAGTATCAAGCAGGAGCGATGACTACCAGTTTGCATTCGTACTTGCCTTTAGTCAAAGCCGAAGTGTCAAATCGTTACAGCTCTGAAGTTCACAAGACATGTTATTTATTTCAATATGTTGGTTGGATATTTCAACTCTGTAAGGCAAGCGTGAATGTCTGACTGAAAACGTTTATCAGACTTATTTGAGCCACAGCTCGTTCTTGCTATGTTAAAAATCTTATCACGTCATCACGTCATTGTTTTCACGAGACGTCTTGGTATCGAGAATCCTCACAACAAAATTAAGAATACTGTGTGTGTGTGACCGACGTTCTTTTACACATTCTTTAGTTTGCGCACAACGTGCGTTTGCAAGACAAACAACTACAGGAAAGACGGTTGATTATTATGAGAGGCTCAGAGATATTAGGACTTTGAAAGTCGTGTAGGGTGCCAATATATTTTGCATGATGCTTTCTTGACTAGACTACTGTAGGACACCCACAGGCCTCCCCTGGTACCAGCTGAAAACATCTATGGAAGTGCAGTGCATTTGGATAAAATTCATAGCCCTTCACTTTTTACATATTTTGTTACTTTACTAAAATTCATGAAATAGATTTTTTCCTCATCAATCCACGCAATACCCAAAATGTTAAACCAATAACTGTAAAAAATAAAATAAAATGGTGTCAATTTATTAATGATATAAACAGAAATATCACATTTACAATAAGAATTCAGGCCCTTTACTAAGGACTTTGTTGAAGGAGCCTTGGCAGCGATTCCAGTCTTCAGTCTTATCGCGTATAATCCTACAAGTTTGGCTCATCTGTATTTGGGGAGTTTCTCCCATTATTTTGCCGTGTCTTGGGTTCTTATAGAATAGATGTTTCGGCGGTTGTCTTTGCGTCCCAGGTAAACAATTTGTAGCTGCAGACTAGTAATTATTATCTAAGATTTGCTCTTATTCTGTCAGGATCGATAGTCTCAGAATTTAACAATTTCCCGCCGTGTAGCCAATGCTCCTAGTGGTACGGTTAGGAATTCAACTACCATTACAACCTCAGCCTTAATTGAGGTTTTTGTGGTCTCTTCTCAAACCTTTGCCCCCTCAGTGACCGAGGTATGCATGGCCTGATGCACATCAATTCAAATGTCAATAGATTAGTCAAATATAGTCTAGTCTAGATGAGTGTCATATTGTTTTGCCCACCCTTCAAAGCTTACTGTTGGTGCCAACCCTGTACAAAGGTATAGACTTGCATTATTCCCCCAATAAGAAAAAAACGCAGACGGTAGAGTGAAAACTACATTTCTTACTTTGCCTTGAATAACCACAGTAACTTGAAAAAACGTGTAATAATAACATTGTCTATCTCTGTGTTTATAATCGTCATTCCATTCATTCCATTGATGATTCCGTTTAGCTGTGGCCAATGGGAGTTGACCTGCCATACTTCACTGAGGGAATATCTACGTGTAGTGAGTAACGGTGGGGTGCTTCGGGACTTTATGTGTGTTGTCATTTTTTTGAGCTCCAACGCACGCCAACAGGTTAAGCAATCTTGAAATAGATCCTCACTTATCGGGCATAATCTCACATGCCCCCTCAATGTAGAGCGAGCTGGCAAGCAAACAGTTCAGGCTCTCTCTCCTATAGAGCATTGCACAAAGACCCAGAATAAATGGAATGTGGAGATATACCCACTGTGCATGCTATGGTGCAGAGCAGACCACTGCGGGAAAAGTCTGCATGGGTGGCTGAAAGAACTGAACTCATACGTGCTGTAGAACTACAGACAGCATGTAGTAGCACTACAGACAGCACATGGCATGACAGACAGTAAAATGCACTACAGAGCATGTAGCAATATAGACAGGATGTAGCACTATAGACAGCATGTAGCACTATAGACAGCATGTAGCACTATAGACAGTATGTAGCACTATAGACAGTATGTAGCACTATAGACAGCATGTAGCACTATAGACAGTATGTAGCACTATAGACAACATATAGCACTAAAGACAGCATGTAAAACTACATACAGCATGTATCACTACAGACAGCATGTAACACTACAGATAGCAGGTAGTTCTATAGACAGCATGTAGCACTATAGACAGTATGTAGCACTATAGACAACATATAGCACTAAAGACAGCATGTAAAACTACATACAGCATGTAACACTACAGTCAGCATGTTGCACTACAGGCAGCATATAGCACCAGGCAGCATGTAACAATACAGACAGCATGTAGCACTACTAACAGCATGTAGCAATACAGACAGCATGTATCACTATAGACAAGACATAGCACTACAGACAGCATGTAGCACTTCAGACAGCATGTAGCACAACAGACAACATTTAACAATACAGACAGCATGTAGCAATATAGACAAAATATAGAACTACAGACAACATGTAACACTGTAGACAGCATATAGCACTACATACAGCATGTAACACTACAGACAGCATGTAGAAATACAGACAGCATATAGCACTAAAGACAGGCATGTAACACTTATGACATAATTTAGCACCATAGACAGCATGTAGCACTACAGACAGCATGTATATGGGGGGAAATCAATTCACATATGGAGTCCAGGGCACAGCTGGGGGCTGGTGGGGTTCTATAACAGGCGGCAACTGAGAAACTTATTTCTGGAGAGATTATTTTTTTAAAATTAGAAGCTTGAACTGTTTGGGCATGGACCTGGAAACTATGACATAGCAGAGCAGGCTATCTTTGCAGTAGATTGCAACTCATCGCCCTTTGGTTGTTCTATCTTGACGGAAAATACTGTAGTTGGGGATGGAAATCTCAGAATTTTTGGTGGCCTTCCTAAGCCAGGATTCAGACATGGCAAGGACATCAGGGATGGCGGAGTTTGCTAAAGCAGTGAGTAAAACAAACTTAGGGAGGAGGCTTCTGATGTTAACATGCATGAAACCAAGGCTTTTACAGTTACAGAAATCAGCAAACGAGAGCGCCTGGGGACACACAGTTGAACAGAGGAGGAACAGAGGAGGAGTGGGATGAGGGTACTGCTAAAGGCTATCAAAACTGGTCGTCTAGTGCGTTGGGGACAGAGAATAAAAGGAGCTGATTTCTGGGCATGGTAAGATAGATTCAGGGCATAATGTCCAGACAGGGGTATGGTAGGGTGCGGGTACAGTGGAGGTAAACCCAGGCATTGAGTGACGATAAGAGAGGTTGTATCTCTGGACGCACTTGTTACGCTGAGGGTGAGGTCACCGCATGTGTGGGAGGTGGGACAAAAGAGGTATCTGAGGCATGTCTCTCGCCAGAGGTTAGAGCGAAACTGCTTTTTCCATCAACAGACAATACTGGCAGTTGGACAGGGTGGTGGCTGGTATCCCTGACATGAGTGTCTAGTATGTCTCAATAAAATTCAGCTCCTTTCAGTCTGCCCTGCGTGCGGTACGGCGTGTGTTGGAGGGGGGCTGTCATAGACCTGAAGCTCCAACCTGAGAAGTGCTACTTCATGAGCAGAGAGGTTTCCTTCTTCAGGCACCAAGTGGGAGAAGAGGGAATCAGCACTATGGAAAACAAAGTGTGGGTTGTTTGAGAACAGCAGATGCTGACAACCAGCAGCACCTGAAGAGCTTCCAGGGCCTGGCCTCATACTACAAGAGGGTTTGTACAGATCTTCTCTGGTGTCTCTTTTGAACCGCCTGCTGAAGTATCAGGCCAATACATGGACAGAGGAGTACCAGGAGGCTCTCAAATAGACAGCGGATTGACAGGATGCATTAACATGGACAGCGGACTACCAGGAGTCCTTCATCACCCTGAAGCGTGTACTGATCAAGGTCCTCATGTTTGCCAACCTGACCCCACATTGCTTTTTATCCTGGAACACAGATGTAAGCAATGTGGGCATGGGTCGGGTGCTGGCCCAGGTGGACCCAGAGGTGCAGAGAGTGGTGACGAACTTCAACAAAACATTCAACAAACACGAGCACTGCTACTCTCATCCTGCAAGAGTTCCTCGCTTTAGTGGAAACCATCAAACACTTCAAGTACTACCTGGGTGGCTTGTCCTTCACTGTAAGAACTGACCACTCCTCTCTCCAGTGATTTATGTCTTTCAAATAGCCAGAGGGGCAGGTCGCACTCTGTTTGGAGGAACTTAACATATACGACTTCACAGTGGTACACAGCGCGGGGGAACACCCCCTAACACTGACTCCATGTCCCGTCGGCCCTGTGAGCGGGTGGCACCACTGTGAGTGGAAAGAAACCCGTGAGAGAAAGCTATGAGCAGAGGAGGGGGTCTGTGGCTCAGCATGCCAGGGGAGAATGCCGGTCTGCTGTGAGCAGTAGGATGTCGACGTGGCTAAATGGAGGCAGCAGCTGGAGCAGGACACAGACCTACAGGCAGGACACAGACATACAGGCAGGGCAAAGACCTACAGGTAGGACACAGACCAACAGGCAGGACACAGACCTACAGGAAGGACACAGACCTACAGGCAGGACACAGACCTACAGGCAGGACACAGACCTACAGGCAGGACACAGACCTACAGGCAGGACACAGACCTACAGGTAGGACACAGACCTACAGGCAGGACACAGACCTACAGGCAGGACACAGACCTACAGGCAGGACACAGACCTACAGGCAGGACACAGACCTACAGGCAGTGGAGCTCTTTCCGTTGGGCGAGGTGGAAGAACTCTCACATGCAACCGAAGGGATGTGGTCAAAGTTTGAGGATCTGCAGCTAGCTGATGGAATGCTACAACGAGCATGGAAGGAGCCATCTACATGAGAGGAGAGGTGATGGTTCCCAAAGCACTGCTGGAGACTGCGCTACAGGGAATGCATGGAGGAGTAGTGACTGGACACCTTGGGTTTGGCAGGTTTGGAGCCGCAGAGTTCTTTCAAATAAATGTTTAGTCCCATGTGTTCGCCACCATGTGTGAGCAGCTGGGTTTGCACAAGACACACACCACTCCACTTCACCCACAGTGTGATGGTCTCGTGGAGTGCTTCAACAAAACGCTATCACAGCAGCTGGCCATCATCACTGCCAAACACCCTTGTGACTGTGAAAAGCACCTGCCCATCCCTCATGGTGTGCTGCACCACTGTCCAAGACTCCACCTACTGTACGCCTGAAAGAGAAAGATGATTACCAGGTTCGGGGGTCCCCTTGATAGTCCTCCTGTTCTCCCGGGCAGGAGTAAGCCAGGAGACCAGGAGAGCCTGGAGTCAGCTCACACCTTGGCCAAGGAGGAGCTGCAGAATGCAGATGTGAGGCAGAAAATAAAATAAAACGTTTACTTTGAGGCTGGGGAGCTGGTCTGGGTCTCCAGCCCCCTGAGAAAAAGAAAGGTTGTTGCCCCAAGCTGGACAGTCAATGGGTGGGGCACTGCACGGTCCTGGAGAGTATGGAAGACGTGGTGTACCGGGTTCAGCTGCATCCCAGGGGGAGAAAGGTGGCACTGCACCGAGATAGGTTAGCCCCATAAAAGGGGCCTCTTCAACCCACAAACACCAGGGATCCCAACAACCCCTCCCACTGGCAATGACATTCCACCACACACCCAGGCTCCTCAGACATGGCTCCAGACAGCCCACGCCCCTGTACCCCCTGTGTCACTGAATGGTTCACCGGAAAAACAGGCTGTGCCCCCTGTGCCCCTATCATTTCCACCCCCCGTCCCCCGTCCCTGTCCTCATCCCCAGTCCCCCAGCTTGCCCCTTACCACAGACTGAACAACCTTTGCCATGAGAGGACACTCTGCCCCATTACACCCTTGCAGATAAAAGAGACCTCTGGGGCCAAGGGACTTAGTGGTGGGGGGACTCTGTAGCACCCTCCTGGTCAGTTATGTGTAACTGTTTATGAGTGTGTGTTAAAACGCAGAATGGTTGTTTATTTTTGTACATATAGATATCACATTTGGTTGACCTGTAAGTACAAATCTATACTGTTCACATACTGTATACATTCACTATGTGATTAGAGAGAGATCCAGAATACAAACCACAGACTAGTACTGTGTATTTCTGAAGCCCATATGACTTGATTATGTAAAGTGAAAGAGTCAGCCCTTGCAGGTGGCTGGGTTAACCTGTGGCTGGTACAGACAGGTCCTGAGTGATATGACTGATGATGCTTATATTTATGCTCAGGACAAAATGCAAATCACTGGTGAGGTTGTAATTGTATCTGTGTGTGTGATTGTGTGTGTGTGTGTGTCTGCGGGTCTGTGTGTGCAGCATTTGCATTGTATTCATCTGTTTTGTTCATCAATATGGTGCAAAACTCCTCAGTGCACACAAGGGTACGTATGTAAATAACACAAGACGTGACTTGTTAGGAAGAACACAGGACAGAGAGCTTTGGCTAAAATCACTCATACATGTTGGTGTTCTTCCATCTGGTTGGACTCTACAGGAGAGAACACCACAAACATGTAGGTTATTTTACATTTCAACATGTTATGTTCATTCTAACCATTTTTATTCTCCTCTTCATTTTTTCATTCAGACATTCTGAGACAAGGCACAATATTCTGACTGACATAACAGTAGACCTACGTACTGTATATCAAAGTATTGTTATGTGTTTGCGTCAGAATCAACTGGCATTGGAATATGTCAAATTAAACATAAAGTCATGAATCATGTAATCTCCCTTCTCTCGTCTCTCAGTGGGCTCAGATATTGTTCCACAAGAATGAATGACTGTTCAGGAAACCACACTTACCTTGACAGATGGGATGTTTGCTTGGACCAGGATTATGTTGTGCCAGGTCTTTACCATGCTGCCCAGGACCTGTGCTTCCTCCCGGGGACGCCAGCCTTAGTCTGGTGCCTCTGGATCTTTCTGAGTGGAAGTCTCTCTGGAGGTGTCAAACCCACCCAGGTATTCCCTGTTAACCTGTTTGCAGTGGAGCTGTTGTTCTGTTTCGAGGGTCTCCTTGAGATGGTCAGCTACTTATACAGCCAGAATATCATGTTACGGCACTCTGTTTATGTCCTCTATGACCTCGTCTGGACCTGCAGGCCCCTGATCCAGAGCTGCATCTGTGTGGAGCGCTGCCTGACGGTGGCCCAACCTGTGGCTTTCCTCAAATATAGGCTCCGGAGTTACAGAGTGGCATGTTCAACCCTGGTCTGGCTGCTGTCGCTCGCTTTTGCATTGTCTCCCATCTCTTTATTTGGTTATGAAGAAACCTCAGGTTATGTGCTCAGTAGTGTCTATTGTCTTGGGGTGGCCATCATTTCTCTCTGCTACTTCTTCATCCTGCGTGTGCTGAAGCAGCCTGGTCCCGGAGAGGTAGAGGGGGGCAACGGGGGAGACAATGCAGTTAGCCCGGTTAGCCAATGTGCGGGAGCACTGGTTTGTTGGCCCAATTGAGGTAGTATGTAAATTAATGTATAGTTAAAGTGACTATGCATATATGATAAACAGAGAGTAGCAGCAGCATAAAAAGAGGGGTTGGGGGGGGCACACAACGCAAATAGTCCAGGTAGCCATTTGATTACCTGTTCGGGAGTCTTATGGCTTGGTGGTGAAAACTGTTGAGAAGCCTTTTTGTCCTAGACTTGGCACTCCGGTACTGCTTGCCATGCAGTAGTAGAGAGAACAGTCTATGACTGGGGTGGCTGGGGTCTTTGACAATTTTTAGGGCCTTCCTCTGACACCGCCTGGTGTAGAGGTACTGCATGGTAGGCAGCTTAGCCCCAGTGATGTACTGGGCCGTACACACTACCCTCTATAGTGCCTTGCAGTCAGAGACCGGGCAATTGCCGTACCAGGCAATGCTCTCGATGTTGCAGCTGTAGAACCTTTTAAGGATCTCAGGATCCATGCCAAATCTTTTTAGTTTCCTGAGGGGAATAGGCTTTGTTGTGCCCTCTTCACGACTGTCTTGGTGTGTTTGGACCATTCTAGTTTGTTGTTGATGTGGACACCAAGGAACTTGAAGCTCTCAACCTGCTCCACTACAGCACCGCCGATGAGAATGTGGGTGTGCTCGGTCCTCCTTTTCCTGTAGTCCACAATCATCTCCTTAGTCTTGGTTACGTTGAAGGATAGGTTGTTACTCTGGCACCACCCGGCCAGGTCTCTGACTTCTTCCCTATAGGCTGTCTCGTCGTTGTCAGTAATCAGCCCTACCGCTGTTGTGCCATCTGTAAACTTAATGATGGTATTGGAGTCATGCTTGGCCATGCAGTCATGGGTGAACAGGGAGTACAGGAGGGGACTGAGCATGCACCCCTGTGGAGCTCCAGTGTTGAGGGTCAGCGTGGCAGATGTGTTGCTACCTAACCTCACCACCTGGGGGCGGCCCGTCAGGAAGTCCGGGATCCAGTTGCAGAGGGACTTCCGGACGGGTCGCCCCCAGGCCTGCGTAGTGTCAATCTGGACTGAAAACACACCAGCTTCCTGGATTTCAGTTGCTATGGTGGCCTGCATTGTGTGTTGGATGGTGGTAATGACATTATCGATGGTAGTCTTTGATAATAGAGTGATTAGAGAGCCTCTGCCGCCTCTTGCCCCAGAGTCATGCAGTTTTTTGCTTTTCTCTATGCAGGCAGTGAAATGCTTTTTCATACACATTCACTTTCCCAGCAGAATGATCATCTCTAAAAGGTTGCCACGGTCGATGCTGCTGTCATCTAGCGTATAAGCTGCTTCAGACTGCATGTCTCTGTAGCTCAGATCACTCTTGCCTATGACTTTAACAACATCTATAATGCACTCTAGCACTTCTGCACACCTGCTCTCTATGAGCAGACATCTGACTGCCGATGAACAGCCGCTCAATGTTACCTTTGGAGGACCTTAGAAAGTAGGCCTCAGCATAATCTCTATGCATAATGCTCTTCCACTCTCTGATGGATTTGCTTCCAGTCTGCCATTCCATTCATAAAGGGCTTTGCAAATGCCATACAAATGAAGCAGAATAAAGCAATGTTCTCTTCACTGTATGACAGCCACTTCCTGTTCGTCCCATCTTTACAAAAGAAAATCTTCTGCACCAGACTTTTCACACTTTTATCGGGAGTGGGAACTTAAAAACATGTTTAGGTCCCCTGACTTCGCCCTCTTAAAATAATCACAAATTGGGGTGGCAGTGGTATCAGCCAGGCTAACTAGGCTGAGATGATTGACTGGTAACGGCGACAAATGAATAATTTGTTATTTTTAAATATTTGGCTTCATCAGCCTAAAGGGACTTCAACCACTTCTCTCTCCGCTTTTCAGCACCTTTACGTTTTTCTCTGTTTGTCCATCTTGCTCCACTATGTATTCAAATGTCACCACTTAACAGAGATGGGAAAGGGGCGGGGCCCAGGTAAAGATAGAATGGACTGGACCAAAAGTAATTGGCTGGGAGAGAGAGGCTGACAGATGTAATACCCAACCGCAGTGGCAGAGGGCCGGCAGCCCACTCCCCTGGGCCAATCAGACACACAGCACTTTGTTACTTTTATTTAAGCAGGGGCTGGGGTTATTTATATTTTGTGTTGCATCACCCCAATTGTGAAGTGGCCCCTCGGGAAAACTACCAGTGCTCCAGATGGCCAGTCCGTCATTGATTACAGCATGTCATTAAATATGTATCCCCCTTCAGTGATGAATGCACCTGTCTTGGCTAATAGGAAACATACAAACTCCGACAGGGCTAACAGGATATAAACATTAGCTTCCATGAACAGCTGGACCTTGCTTGATGTTTTTATTGGCTATTTGCATGACAGACATCATTGTATTTCAGCTGTTGTAACTGCCTCTGTAGGAGTAAGGCCTAATTCTGATCTTCAATATTTTGAAGAAAACTGCACACACACACACAAAAATAAAAAATATTTTACTTAACATGTGTTTCTGTGTATCGTTGGAACTCTAAAGGAATTTCAAACCTTATGCTTGTCAGTATCTAATGACAGCTCTTTGTGTCTATAAGCATAGGAATATTATTTCATATTGCGGGATCCAGCATGCCAGTCACCCTGCTGTCAGCCAATCAAAGGAATACCTGTAATGTTTTGGGCACTGCAAGATACATGACCAGGCTTTCCCTTTGTTCTCTCTCTATTCTTGTCCTGACAGTGTGTGTTACTTGTGGCGGTTTCTTTAGGGTTTTGTTTGTGGTGGTCTATGGCTAGACAGCATACAGCACTACAGACAGCATGTAGCACTACAGACAGCATGTAACACTGTAGACACCATATAGCACCACCGACAGCATGTAGCACAATAGACAGAATACAGAACTATAGACAGCATGTAGTACTATAGACAGCATGTAGTACTATAGCAGGCATATAGCACTATAGACAACATGAAATACTATAGACAGCATGTAGCACTAGAGACAGCATGTAGCACTATAGACAGCATGTAGCACTATATACAGCATGTAGCACTATACACAGCATGTAGCAGCACTACAGACAGCATGTATGACTACAGACAGCATGCAACACTACATACTGCATGTATCACTATAGACAGCATATAGCACTACAGACAGCATATATCACTATTGACAGCTATCTGAGCAGCTAACTGATCGCTGCAGCTGTACATAGTCCATCGGTAAATAGCCCACCCAATTTACCTACCTCATCCCCATACTGTTTTTATTTATTTACTTTTCTGCTCTTTTGCACACCAGCATCTCTACCTGCACATGACCATCTGCTAAATTGTAATTATTCGCCTACCTCCTCATGCCTTTTGCACACAATGTATATAGACTCTTTTTTTTCTTTTTCCTTTTTTTCTCCTGTGTTATTGACTTGTTTATTGTTTACTGCATGTGTAACTCTGTGTTGTTGTCTGTTCACACTGCTATGCTTTATCTTGGCCAGGTCGCAGTTGTAAATGAGAACTTGTTCTCAACTAGCCTCCTGGTTAAATAAAGGTGAAATAGAAAAAATATTAAAAACATATAGCACTATAGACAGCATATAGCACTATAGACAGCATATATCACTATAGACAGCATGTAGCACTACAGACAGCATGTAGCACTTCAGACAGCATGCAGCACGCAACACAAACATGGTCTTCTGTGTGTGGAAAGCCATCTGCACAGGGATTGCCCTATGTCTCCCAGAGCTCAGAGAAATGGCTCAGGGTCCGCGT
Organism: Oncorhynchus clarkii lewisi; assembly: GCF_045791955.1. NCBI lineage: Eukaryota > Metazoa > Chordata > Actinopteri > Salmoniformes > Salmonidae > Oncorhynchus > Oncorhynchus clarkii. The sequence goes on from NW_027260996.1 coordinate 214,431, forward strand.
AGACTGGGCAGGTCGGACCCGTGGCTCTCTTAGCCAAAGCCCACTATCACCACGAGGTTCCTGGACAGAAGAGTAACAGGAGGCCTTCACATGGACAGAGGAATAACAGGAGGCCTTCACCTGGACAGAGGAGTAACAGGAGGTCTTCACATGGCCAGAGGAGTAACAGGAGGCCTTCACCTGGACAGGGGAGTAACAACAGGCCTTCACCTAGACAGAGGAGTAACAGGAGGCCTTCACCTGGACAGAGGAAGAACAGGAGGCCTTGTCCTGGACAGAGGAGTAACAGGAGGCCTTCACCTGGACAGGGGAGTAACAACAGGCCTTCACCTAGACAGAGGAGTAACTGGAGGCCTTCACCTGGACAGGGGAGTAACAGGAGGCCTTCACCTGGACAGAAGAGTAACAGGAGGCCTTCACATGGACAGAGGAGTAACAGGAGGTCTTCACACGGACAGAGGATTAACAGGAGGCTTTCACCTGGACAAAGGAGTAACATGAGGACTTCATGTGGACAGAAGAGTAACATGAGGTCTTCACATGGACAGAGGAAAAACAGGAGGCCTTCACATGGACAGAGGAGTAACAGGAGGTCTTCACATGGACAGAGGAGTAACAGGAGGCCTTCACATGGACAGAGGAATAAAAGGAGGTCTTCACCTGGACAAAAGAGTAACAGGAGGTCTGCACATGGACGGAGGAGAAACAGGAGTTCTTCACATGGACAGAGGAGTAACAGGAGGCCTTCACATAGACAGAAGTGTAACAGGAGGCCTTCACCTGGACAGAGGAGTAACAGGAGGTCTTCACATGGACAGAGGAGTAACAGGAGGCCTTCACATGGACAGAGGAGTAACAGGAGGCCTTCACCTGGACAGAAGGGTAACAGGAGGCATTCACCTGGACAGAAGAGTAACAAGAGGCCTTCACATGGACAGAGGAGTAACAGGAGGCCTTCACCTGGACAGAGGAATAATAGGCCTTCACATGTACAGAGGAGTAACAGGAGGTCTTCACCTGGACAGAGGAGTAACAGGAGGCCTTCACATGGACAGAGGAGTAACAGGAGGTCTTCACCTGGACAGAGGAGTAACAGGAGGCCTTCACCTGGACTGAGGAGTAACATGAGGCCTTCACCTGGACAGAGGAATAACAAGCCTTCACATGGACAGAGGAGTAACAGGAGGCCTTCACCTGGACAGAGGAGTAACAGGAGGCCTTCACATGGACAGAGGAGTAACAGGAGGCCTTCATCTGGACAGAGGAGTAACAGGAGGCCTTCACCTGGACAGAGGAGTAACAGGAGGCCTTCACATGGACAGAGGAGTAACAGGAGGCCTTCACATGGACAGAGGAGTAACAGGAGGCCTTCACATGGACAGAGGAGTAACAGGAGGCCTTCACCTGGACAGAGGAGTAACAGGAGGCCTTCACATGGACAGAAGAGTAATAGGAGGCCTTCACCTGGACAGAGGAGTAACAAAAGGCTTTCACATGGACAGAGCAGTAACATGAGGCCTTCACCTGGACAGAGGAATAACAGGCCTTCACATGGACAGAGAAATAACAGGAGGCCTTCACATGGACAGAGGAATAACAGGAGGCCTTCACCTGGACAGAAGAGTAATAGGAGGCCTTCACATGGACAGAGGAGTAACAGGAGGCCTTCACCTGGACAGAGGAGTAACAGGAGGCCTTCACCTGACCAGAGGAGTAACAGGAGGCCTTCACCTGGACAGAGGAATAACAGGCCTTCACATGGACAGAGAAATAACAGGAGGCCTTCACATGGACAGAGGAATAACAGGAGGCCTTCACCTGGACAGAAGAGTAATAGGAGGCCTTCACATGGACAGAGGAGTAACATGAGGCCTTCACCTGGACAGAGGAGTAACAGGAGGCCTTTACCTGGACAGAGGAGTAACATGAGGCCTTCACATGGACAGAGGAGTAACAGGAGGCCTTCACCTGGACAGATAAATAACATGAGGCCTTCACCTGGACAGAAGAGTAATAGGAGGCCTTCACCTGGACAGAAGAGTAATAGGAGGCCTTCACATGGACAGAGGAATAACAGGCCTTCACCTGGACAGAAGAGTAACAGGAGGCCTTCACATGGACAGAGGAATAACAGGCCTTCACATGGACAGAAGAGTAACAGGAGGCCTTCACATGGACAGAAGAGTAACAGGAGGCCTTCACCTGGACAGAAGAGTAACAGGAGGCCTTCACCTGCACAGAGGAGTAACATGAGGCCTTCACCTGGACAGAGGAATAACAGGAGAGCATACAGAGAGCATGGAAGGAGCTATCTACAGGAGAGGAGAGGTGGCAGACGGTGGTCCCCAAAGCATTGCAGGAGACTGCTCCAGGGCATGCATGGGGGGCTCGTGACTGGACACCTTGGGTTTGGCAGGTTTGGAGCTGCAGAGTCCATTCACAGTGACCAAGGTAGACATTTTGAGTCTCGCAAAGCTGATGTCCTGGTATTATCTGATTGCTGGGTGAAATATTCATGCTTTTTTATGTGTAGGTGTGTGTGGGTCTGAAATCATCTATCATCTGAGCAGACAGCAAAAGGTGCTTGCTGGTTCATTTATGTCTAGAGTGATTTCCTGGTGGTCTGACACCTATTGTCCTTTGTCCTCACTCGAAGAGGAGAATAACCAGCAGTTGCTACAGGACGAGACAACCACATTGTGTACCTCTTACCTCAGGTTCGATCTGTTTCTCCCCACACATACACATACTAAGATCACGTGTTTTGTAGATGCTTGCATTGAGAGCCTGTCTATGTAAGGTTCCTGACTTCTTGTCATTTGAGCTCTCATCTTTGACCTCAGAGTGTAGGGTCCATTATTGCAATTCTTATTAATAAAGATTGATTGTTTGAAGAAATAACAAAGTCAATCTTGATTTACACGACACATGGCTCCAAACGGCCCACTCCCCTATACCCCCTGCGTCACTGAGTGATCCACCAGAGAAACAAGCTGTGCCCCATGTGTCCCCATCAGTTCCCCCCTGTCCCTGTCCTCATCCCCTGTGCCCCAGAGTGACAGCCCGCTTCCACAGACTGAACACCCTTTACTACGAGTGGACACTCTGCCCCCTTTATGCCCATGCAGACAAAAGAGACCTCCGGGGACATGGGACATAGTGGAGGGGGGAATTTTTAGCGACCCTTCTGGTCAGTTATGTATGAACTGTTTATGGTCATTTTCATGAGTTTAGCGAGGTCCAGCATGCCAGTCACCCTGCTGTCTGCCAATCAAAGGAATACCTGGAGTGTTTTGGTGAAAGGCCAACCAAAGGTTGGTGGACAGCTGGGCTTTTTTCATTCAAGAATTCAAAAACTGTTGTGGACTTTTTGAGGTCATTACTATACATAACCATGACTGAATGAAAAGCTACTTCTTACGAGAGAACATAAAATTACTTTATTACTGAATGAAAACATAGTACCATACTATTAAATCTGACTACACACTTCACACATTAGCACTCTATATAGCATTATCACTCTAGTATTATTAGCACTACAGATATGTAACTATATTTTACATCATGATAAATACTTTAAATCAAAAAGATATCACTTGTTTGAGAAAAGGTCTGCGTTTAAACATAGAATGACTGTTTTTGTTTATGAAGATATGGTTGACCTGTAAGTACAAACCTATAAAGTATTCACTATGCAATTAGAGAGAGATCCAGAATCCAAACAACAGACTAATACTGTGTATTTCTGAAGTGGTTCTGATTTGATTATGTTAGGTGAAAGAGTCAGTCCTTGCAGGTGGCTGGGTTAACCTGTGGCTGGGATAGACAGGTGCTGAGTGATATGAGTGACGATGCTTCCATTTCTGCTCAGGCCGCGAAATGCAAATCACAGAGCAGGTTGAAATGTAATGTGTGTGTGTGTGTGTGTGTGTGTGTGTGTGTGTGTGTGTGTGTGTGTGTGTGTGTGTGTGTGTGTGTGTGTGTGTGTGTGTGTGTGTGTGTGTGTGTGTGTGTGTGTGTGTGTGTGTGTGTGTGTGTGTGTGTGTCTGTGCGTGCAAGCGTCCACATTTTTTAAATCTGTGTTTTGATTTCTAGTCAAATAAAATGCAATGGTGCTCAATTTATCACTGCCCAAAGGTGTGTGACTATGTAAATAAGACAACACGTCACTTGTAAGGAAGAACACAGGACAGGGAGCGTTGGCTAAAATCACTCATACGTCTAGGTGTTATTTCATTGGGTTGGACTCAGCCTTCTGCAGGAGAAAGAACCACAAATATTGTGAATCAAGCAAGGTCTGAGTTAGCAAAACAACTAAGGTAGGCTTTTTTTACATTTTAGCGTCATTGAGTATGCTATCTCAGGCTATTTATTTTACTTCTCAGTATTTTGCATCAGTATTTTGCCAAATATATACAGTATATTTCAAGAAAAAGTGATCAATTGCTTAATCAACCCTCTCTCATATCTTAGTAGGCTCGGATATTGTTCCACCAGGATGAATGCCTCTTCAGGAAATCACACTTACCTTGACAACTGGGATGTTTGCGTGGACCAGTTCTATGTTGTGACAATGCTGTTCAGTGCTGCCCAGGCCTTGTGCTTCCTCGTGGGGACACCAGCTCTTGTCTGGTGTCTCTGGCTCTCTCTGAGTGGAAGTCTCTCTGGAGGTCTCAAACCCACCCAGGTCTTCCCTATTAACCTGTTTGCAGTGGAGCTGATGTTCTGTGTCGAGGGTCTCCTTGAGGTGATCAGCTACCTACTCATCCCGAAGGCTACAATGTTACGGCAGGCTGTGTATTTCCTCTACAACCTCTCCTGGACCTGCAGGCCCCTGCTCCAGAGCTGCATCTGTGTGGAGCTCTGCCTGGCGGTGGTCCAACCTGTGGCTTTCCTCAAGTACAGACTCCGGAGGTACAGGGTGGCCTGTTCAACCATGGTTTGGGTGTTGTTGCTCTCATTTGCATGTTCTCCTATCGCTTCAATGGGATATGAAGAAATGTCAGCTTATGTGCTTGTTAGTGTGTATTGCCTTGGGTTGGCAGTCATTTCTCTCTGCTGCTTCTTCATCCTGCGTGTGCTGAAGCAGCCTGGTCCAGGAGAGGTAGAAGGGGGCAGAGGGGGAGAGAAGAAACAGGGAAAGACAGACCCACATAAAATGAGAGCTTTTGGGATCGTCTTAACTAACCTGGTGATTATCTTGGCGAGCTCCATCCCGGTGGTTGGTGTTTACACCACATTGTCATTCAGTATTGAGTACTACTGCAATGTCTTTCCCATGTTGGTGATTGTTAACATCTTCAGTGTCATGGCCTCACCCTTGATTCACCTCTACAGGGAGGGAAGGCTGCCATGCCGAAGGGGGCCAGAGACACGTTAGACTTACAGTTGCAGGCGCTAAAAGTAGAGGTTATTGTTGCAAACTATCGCTAGGACACGATAGCGCATTGTGTTAAATATGTCACACCCTGATCTGTTTCACCAGTCTTTGTGCTTGTCTCCACCCCCTCCAGGTTTCTCCCATCTTCTCAATTATCCCCTGTGTATTTCTACCTCTGTTCTCTGTTTGTCTGTTGCCAGTTCATCTTGTCTTGTCAGGTCTTACCAGTGTTCTTTCCCGCCTTCCTGTTTCTCAAGTTCTGTTATGTAGTTTTTCCCTTTCTGACCATTCTGCCTACCCTGACCCTGAGCCTGCCTGCCATCCTGTACCTGCCTGACTCTGACCTGATCACGAACCTCTGCCTGCCCTCGACCTGCCCTTTGCTTGCCCCATGTTTATAATAAATAATTTAATAACTGTACTATCCGCCTCCTGTGTCTGCATCTGGGTCATATCCTGAGTCGTGACAAAATATGCATTGAATCAAAATTATTCTCCCAATTCCGTGGCACAGCCTATCTTCTTACTGCCTGCAATTGTAGTTTAAACATATGTAAACAAGGCCATGGCATAGAATGATTTGTTTAATGTTTTAATTGATAGTTTTGATTGTTTTCTTTTGGTGGCATAAAGCAATAGAACTTTGTGAGACAGAGCAGAATTGCATTTGAGTTGTTTTTAAAGGGGCAATCTGCAAACCAAACAACAACAAAGTGTATTCCCCTCTATTGTGTTGATAAAAAGCAGAGGGACGGGGTTGGAGAAACTCTCAAATTCATAGACAGAGCTAAGAACGCATTGATTAATGATATCAAAATTATAGTATTTACCACGTACAGTGCTTGTTAATTAACTTTACTTTTTTACAAACATAGGATCTAAATAAGCTCTTATTTTGGGTTCTGATATGGTATGACAGTTGAACTAACCGCTTATATAAATAACATTCTTCAAGAATCAATGGGTATGTCATTAATTTCAATGTCCAAGAATGGTAGTAGCAAAAGCAGATTGCCCCTTTAAAGAGAAGGATAACTCCACTGTAGGGGAATGGTTGTCTTGCATTTCTCAGGTTATCATTCTGTTCCATTCCATTACATTGTGAGATTTTACTATCACCTCATGCTCACAATTCCAAACTATTCCTGACTGTTTTGATTGGTTTGAAGAAAAATTACATAAAAAATATATACTACTATTTTTACTTAGCAAAATCATATTTTAGCTTGTATTTTATACTGTATTACAGTTCTCTAATTCTGAGTGATGTTCAATTTAAACTGAATAAAAATGTAAACGTAACATAAAGTAAAGTGTTGGTCCCATGTTTCATGAGCTGAAATTTCTATACATATGCCGCCTCCAATGTCGTTTTAGAGAATTTAGTAGCACGTCCAACCGGCCTCACAGTGGATTGCTATCATAGGCTTCGTTCAGCTTACATTGGCCTACTCACTGAAACAGGCATGGAAGACCTGTTACCATTTAAACAAATGTTCCTGTCGAACATGTATCCTACCTTCATTACCTACTTGGGCCCTGCCTTGGGCCCTGTCTTACAACTCAGAGAGCTTGCAAGCACAGCTTTTGAGGCATCAAATGCTCACAACGCTAAGAGCCCTGGCCACTTGGTTTTGAAGTTTAACCAGGAGCACTCACTCCAGTTAGAGGGTGCATTATCAGGTATTGGAGCGTTGAGAGATGACGCACAACAACAGTTTCCACCACGAAACCATGATTCCAGCAACGTCCGCGGTCGGAATAATTGTAAAGTGCGTCGCCATCAAAACGACTACTGCTACTATCGACCTGTTCACTACGTTCCTGCACCCAACCCACACAAAGTGTCAGAGCACAAGGGTGCTCTGTGCCCGATGCTGGCACAACGAACACAATAGCATTTTAGCTATGGAAATTGTAATTCTCAAAAAGACTGTGGCTAGATCCTGAGGCCCACTGTTAGTCAATTCTTTTAAAAGGTATCTGTGATCAACAGATCAATACGCTACAGATAACTAACACAATTGCATTTTAGCTATGGAAATTGTCATTCTCAAAACGACTGTGGCTAGATCCTGAGGCCCACTGTGAGTCTAATCTTTTTTAAAGGTATCTGTGATCAACAGATCAATACGCTACAGATAACTAACACAATTGCATATTATTGATGAAAATTGTATCTGTATTCCCAGTTATGTAAAATCCATAGATTAGGGACTATTTTATATATTTCAATTGACTGACTTCCTCATATGAAGTGTAACACAGTAAAACCTATGAAATTCTTGCATATTGAGTTCATATTTTTGTTCATTATAGAATTGTGTTGCTGTACATTTTTAAAGAAGTGTGGAATAAAACAAATCTGATTGATTTTATCAGTTCAGGTCCTTGTCTGTCTGTCATTTATAATTACATCATGTCATCAAATATGTGTCCCCCTTCAGTGATGAATGCATATGTCTTGGTTAATTGTATCCACATTACAAAACATGAGAACCCAAACAGGGCCACTGGAAGAAAAATATTAGCTTCCATGAACACAGGGACCTGCCATAATGTTTTCATTGGCTATTTGCATGACAGCCAACATAGTCTTTTATCTGCTGTCACTGCCTCTCTTTAGGAGACAGACCAAATGGTGTAGTTCATTATGATCTTCTATACGTATATTCGTGCTTGAAAAGAAAACGACACACACACACACACACACACACACACACACACACACACACACACACACACACACACACACACACACACACACACACACACACACACACACACACACACACACACACACACACAGAACACAGATTTGACTCAACATGTTAGTGTTTTGGGGATCCTTGGAACTCTAGAGGATGTGGTTGTCAGAATTCTAAACCTTAAGCTTGTCTCTCTATCTACAGGCAACTCCTTATGCATGTGGATAAACGTATGAACATTATTCAGTATACATTACCATGACTGAATGAGAAGCTTCTACTACAGGACAAGGCGGGCTGAACAGGCCCCCATTAACATCGACAGGGCTGTAGTGGAGCGGGTCGAGAGTTTCAAGTTCCTTGGTGTCCACATCACCAACAAACATAACAAGACTGTCGAGAAGAGGGCACAACAAAATCTTTTCCCACTCAGGAGACTGAAAATATATGGCATCGGTCCCCAGATCCTCAAAAGGTTCTACAGCTGCACCATCGAGAGCATCCTGATCGGTTGCATCACCGCCTGGTATGGCAACTGCTCGGCATCTGACCATAAGGCGCTACGGAGGGTAGTGTGAATGGCCCAGTACAACCCCCCCCCCCCCCCCCCCCCCCCCATACACTGCTGCTACTCGCTATTTGTTTGTTACCTATGCATAGTCACTTCGCCCCCGCCTGCATGTACAGATTACCTCGACTAGCCTGTACCCCTGCACACTGACTCAGTACCGGTGCCCCATGTATATAGCCTCGTTACTGTTATTCTTATTGTGTTACTTTTTGTTATTACTTTTTATTTTAGCCTTGGTAAACTTGGGAAATATTGTCTTCTTGAACTGCACTGTTGGATAAGAGCTTGTAAGTAAGCATTTCACGGTAAAGTCTACACTTGTATTTGGCGCATGTGGCAAATCAAGTTTGATTTGATTTTTACTTAATAGCCTACATAATATTACTTTATTACTGAATGATAACATAATACTATACTATTAAAACTAACTACACGTTTCACACATTAACTTGCTGGGTATAGGGGGCAGTATTTTCACTTTGGATGAATTGCGTGCCCATAGTGAACTGCATCCTACTCTGTCCTAGATTGCTAATATATGCATATTATTATTACTATTGGATAGAAAACACTCTGAAGTTTCTAAAACTGTTTGAATTATGTCTGTGAGTATAACAGAACTCATAGGGCAGGCAATCTTCCAAACAGGAAGTTCTGAATGCGGGTCTAATTTTAAGTCATCGCCTCTTCACTTCCAAATAAGATATGGATCTGTTAGCACTTCCTACGCCTTCCACTAGATGTCTTCATTCAGTAGAATGTGGAATGGAGCCTCTGGTGTGAACTTTGACCGAATGGGAGGGGAATGAGTCACTGTCCTGGCAGAATGCAATTTCCCTGTTGCGCATTTGTCTGTTGATATCACCACCGTTCCATTTGGCTGCAGTTGAAAACGTATGCTCCGGTTGGAACGTTATTGGATATATATGAAAATAACATCCTGAAGATTGATTCTCTACTTAGTTTGACCAGTTTATTTGACCTGGAATATACATTTTTGAAATTTTCATCCAAGTTCCCCCTCGACCAGCGTCAGCTTTTGGGCACGTGAGCTGAAAGTGCTAGCAAATGCAGCTAATTGGACACTAGTATTGGACATTATGGAACAAAACAACGATTTATTGTGGAACTAGGACTCCTTGCATTGCATTCTGATGAAAGATCATCAAAGGTAAGGGAATATTTATGAAGTAATTTCGTATTTCTGTTGACTCCAACATGGCGGAGAAATATATTTACGTCTCAGCGTCGTCTCAGATTATTGCATGGTAGGCTTTTTTCGTAACGTTTAAAACAAATCTGACACAGCGGTTGTATTAAGAACCAGCGTATCTTTAATTATATGTAGCACATGTATCTTTCGTCAAAGTTTATCATGAGTATTTCTGTTATATGGCATAGCTCTCTGTAATTACTCTGGATATATTGGAGGCATTTCTGAACATAGCGACAATGTAAACCGAGATTTGTGGATATAAATATGCATATTATCGAACAAAACATAAATGTATTGTGTAACATGTCATATGAGTGTCATCTGATGAAGATTATCAAAGGTTTTATCTCTAATTCTGCTTTTGTGACTATCTTTGGCTGGGAAAAATGGCTGTTTTTTTTTTATTTGGTGGTGGTCTAACATAAATATATTTTGTGTTTTCGCTGTAAAACATTTTAAAAATCGGACATGATGGGTAGATTAAGAATATGTTTATCTTTCATTTGCTGTATTGGACATGTTAATGTTTAATAGTTAAATATTTCTAAAGAATATTTTTAATTCCCCATGCCACCTTTTGAGCTGAATGGGGGGGAGCTCCCCTAGGGGAACGCCTCGCCATAACAGGTTTTAACAGCTTATATAGGTTTTGCACAATATTATTAACAAAACAAACATACACTTCTTTTGAGTTTTTAAACATACAATGATTGTAACTTGAATGAAGATATCACATATTGTTTAATTGCAAGTACAAACCTGTAAAGTATTCCCTATGCAAATAGAGATTCACAATCCAAACAACAGACTAATACTGTGTATGCCTAAAGCCCATATGATTTGATTATGTAAGGTGAAAGAGTCAACCATTGCATGTGGCTGGGTTAACCTGTGGCTGGGACAGACAGGTGCAGACTGATGATGCCTGGCCAAAATGCAAATCCCTGAGCAGGTTGAAATCCCATCTGTGTGCATGCATATGCGTGTGTGTGTGTGTGTGTGTGTGTGTACAAGCATCTGCATTTTGTTCCTTCCTGAAACATTTAGATTTTTAGTCAAATAAAATGCAATGGTGTTCAATTCACCCACACGTGACTTGTTAGGAAGAACACAGGACAGACAGACAGCATTGGATGAAATCACTCATACATGTAGGTGTTGTACCATCGGGTTGGACTCAGCCTTCTCCAGGAGGAAGAACTACGACTATTGCGCATCAAGGTACGAGTTTCCCAAAAATGAAGGTATGTTATTTTACATCTTAACATCACTGAGTATGTTATCTCCTATTTATGTATTAATTCAGACTTTCTGAGACAAAGCACAATGTTTTTAAAGACAACAGTACACCTATCTATATCAAAGTATTTATATGAATATTTGCATAAATACAGTATATTGTATCAGTATTTTGCCTACAATATATTAAAACATAAAGTGATTCATCTTGTCATCTCCCTTCTCTCACATCTCAGTGGGCTCAGAAATTATTTAACAAGGATGAATGCCTCTTCAGGAAACCACACTTACCTTGACAACTGGGATGTTTGCTTTGAACACGGCTATGTTGGGATAATGCTGTTCGTCGCTGCCCAGGCCCTGTGCTTCCTCCTGGGGACGCCATCTCTGGTCTGGTGCCTCTGGCTCTGTCTGAGTGGAAGTCTCTCTGGAGGTGTCAAACCCTCCCAGATCTTCCCTATTAACCTGTTTGCTGTGGAGCTGATGTTCTGTATCCAGGGTCTCCTTAATGTGGTCAGCTTCCAATTCAACCAGAATGTCATTTTACGGCAGACTGTTTATTTCCTCTATTTCCTCTCGTGGATCTGCAGGCCCCTGCTCCAGAGCTGCATCTGTGTGGAGCGCTACCTAGCTGTGGTCCAACCTGTGACATTCCTCAAGTACAGACTGCGGAGGTACAGGGTGGTGTGTTCAACCGTGGTCTGGGTATTGACACTCTCTTGTGTGTGCTATCCTATCACTTTAATGGGTTATGAAGAAATCACAGCTTATGTGCTCATTAGTGTCTATTGCCTTGGGGTGGCCATCATTTCTCTCTGCTGCTTCTTCATCCTGCGTGTGTTGAAGCAGCCTGGTCCAGGAGAAGTAGAGGGGGGCAGAGGGGGAGAGAAGAAACAGGGTATGACAGACCCACATAAGATGAGAGCTTTTGGCATGGTCTCAACCAACTTGGTGATTATCTTGGCAAGCTCCTTCCCGGTTGTCTTTGGTTACACCACTGTGTCATCCAGTCTTGTCCACAACTGCAATGTCATCCCCATCTTGCTGATTGTTAACATTTTTAGCGTCATTGTTTCACCCCTGCTTCATCTCTACAGGGAGGGAAGGCTGCCATGCCGAAGAGGACCAGAGACACAGTTGTGGGCATTAAATGTACAGGTCTTCGTGACAAACTAATGCTAGGAGACTATAGAGCATTGTGTGAATTAAATAAATAAAGTTCTTAGTGCCTGCAACTGTCATTTAAACATACGTAGAGACGTCATAGGTGAATAATATATATTTTTTAAACAAATAGTTTGGATAGTTTTAATTTTGTGGCATGTAGCAATAGCATTTTGTGAGATACGTCACGTTAGCATTAGAGTTGTTGTTATCTAAAGCTGCATCACTTGTTTAGCTTGATATTGTGAATATTGGTTTGTTTGTTTAACTATACAGTTCATTTTAGGACGGGGTGGTTAGATATGGGGTTAGGCCTATTCATTTAGCATCAGCATTAAGTAATGGATTGTCTTGTTTTTCATGGTATGAACTTAGGGTCCTCGTCTGTCACAAGATTACACAAAGTTATTCAAATGTATTTGGACTGACTATGTATGAGACTTGGTTAATGGTGTCATGGTTAAGCAACACTCTAGCCCAGATAGTGCACAATCCTAGAAAGCCATTAGGGTCCATAAACACGGGAAAAAAAAACTTGGACCCACCTGACGTTAAAGGGATAGTTCAGGATTTTGGCAATGAGACCCTTTATCTACTTATCAAGATTCAGAGGAACTGGTGGATTCCATTTGTATGTATCTGCGTGCAGTATGAAGGAATTTATAGTCATTGTGCTAAGCTACTTAGCATTGGATTGTTGGATTATTCAAAGTGGATGCAGGTACATAAAAATGCTATCCACAAGTTCACTCTCAGGAAGTAGATCAAGAGCCTCTCAAACTATATATTTAGCTTCAGCTATTTTAATGACAGATCCACATCAATTCAAAAGTCAATACATTAGTCAAATATATGCTAGTCTAGAAGAGTGTCATCTTCTTTTTAGCTCTCTTCAAAGCATACTGTGGGTGCCACATCCTAACCTCTGGACAGGTGACACGCGTATAGACGTGCATTATTCCCCTATCAGAAGAAACCGCAGAAGGTACAATAAAAAACTACCTTTCTTCCATTGTCTTGAAAAACCACAGTAGCTTCAATCAATTTGTAATAATAACATTGTCTATCCATGAATATTAGCTTACTTCCTGTTATGACAAAACTTGTTACACCAAGTGTTATACCGCTTCAGTTCCACTAATTACCTCTCCTCTTGTGTTTTTTCTATCTCCACACAGCTCTTCCTATTCTCCTGAGACTAAAGTAACAGAGGACGTGCAGCAATGAAGGCACCAAACTCAAATGTTCCTGATTCCGTCAGGTTTAACCACACCAGGGGTTTGATTATTTTGATTCTTGGTGCTGGGTGTGGCCCAGATGTCTGCCAGTCCACCTGGTAACAGAACTGTTCAACTGCCTCCTGGGCCTGGTCACCAACACCTGGTACGGGTGGCCCTTCGGTCCAGGTGAACCAGGAGATCTTCACCATCAACCAGTCTGTCATGTAGCTTCTCTACTGCCTCTACTCATCTCTATTGGTCACCAACGTCCTCTTCATCAAAAGTTGACCCTTCATTCTGCCAGGAGGTACATTTCTTGCTTGGTCGAGATTGGACGACCCATGTTCCAATGCTGCATCTGTGTGGAGCACTACATTGCGGTTGGCTACCCTCTGGTCTACCTGAAGTACATACCTCTGAGATATAGTGTTACGGTGCGTGAATGAGGACCCAAAAGCGAATTAACGTAAACAGAACTTCTTTAATAACAAAACATAGGTAGGCTCAGATGGACCGGCAGATTCCGACAGGACAGGACAAGGTTGCAGCAAACATGACGATAGTCTGGTTCAGGCATGAAAAACACAAACAAGAATCCGACAAAGACAGGAACAAAAACAGAGAGAGATATAGAGGACTAATCAGAGGGAAAAAGGGAACAGGTGGGAAAAGGGGTGACGAGGTAGTTAGGAGGAGACAAGGAACAGCTGGGGGAAAGAGGGGGAGAAAAGGTAACCTAATAACGACCAGCAGAGGGAGACAGGGTGAAGGGAAAGGACAGAAACAATACACAACATGACAATACATGACAGTACCCCCCCACTCACCGAGCGCCTCCTGGCGCACTCGAGGAGGAAACCTGGCGGCAACGGAGGAAATCATCGATCAGCGCACGGTCCAGCACGTCCCGAGAGGGAACCCAACTCCTCTCCTCAGGACCGTACCCCTCCCAATCTACTAGGTACTGATGACCACGGCCCCGAGGACGCATGTCCAAAATCCTACGGACCCTGTAGATGGGTGCGCCCTCGACAAGGATGGGGGGGTGGGGAAGACGAGCGGGGGCGCGAAGAACGGGCTTGACACAGGAGACATGGAAGACCGGGTGGACGCGACGAAGATATCGCGGAAGAAGAAGTCGCACTGCGACAGGATTAATGATCCGAGAAATACGGAACGGACCAATGAACCGCGGGGTCAACTTGCGAGAAGCGGTCTTAAGGGGAAGGTTCTGAGTGGAGAGCCAAACTCTCTGACCGCGACAATATCTAGGACTCTTAGTTCTACGCTTATTAGCAGCTCTCACAGTCTGCGCCCTATAACGGCAAAGTGCAGACCTGACCCTCTTCCAGGTGCGCTCGCAACGTTGGACAAAAGCCTGAGCGGAGGGGAACTGAGCGGACTCGGCGAACTGAGATGAGAACAGCGGAGGCTGGTACCCGAGGCTACTCTGAAAAGGAGATAGCCCGGTCGCAGACGAAGGAAGCGAGTTGTGGGCGTATTCTGCCCAGGGGAGCTGTTCTGACCAAGACGCAGGGTTGCGAAAAGAAAGACTGCGTAAGATGCGACCAATAGTCTGATTGGCCCGTTCTGCTTGACCGTTAGACTGGGGGTGAAAGCCGGAAGAGAGACTGACGGAAGCCCCAATCAAACGGCAAAACTCCCTCCAAAATTGAGACGTGAATTGCGGACCTCTGTCCGAAACGACGTCTGACGGAAGGCCATGAATTCTGAAAACATTCTCGATGATGATTTGTGCCGTCTCTTTAGCAGAAGGAAGCTTAGCAAGGGGAATGAAATGAGCCGCCTTAGAGAACCTATCGACAACCGTAAGAATAACAGTCTTCCCCGCTGACGAAGGCAGTCCAGTGACAAAATCTAAGGCGATGTGAGACCACGGTCGAGAGGGAACGGGAAGCGGCCTGAGACGGCCGGCAGGAGGGGAGTTACCGGACTTAGTCTGCGCGCAGACCGAACAAGCAGCCACGAAACGACGCGTGTCATGCTCCCGGGTGGGCCACCAAAAACGCTGGCGAATGGAAGCAAGCGTACCCCGAACGCCAGGGTGGCCGGCTAACTTGGCAGAGTGAGCCCACTGAAGAACGGCCAGACGAGTAGGAACGGGAACGAAAAGAAGGTTCCTAGGACAAGCGCGCGGCGACGGAGTGTGAGTGAGCGCTTGCTTTACCTGCCTCTCAATTCCCCAGACAGTCAACCCGACAACACGCCCCTCAGGGAGAATCCCCTCGGGGTCAGTGGAGGCTACTGAAGAACTGAAGAGACGAGATAAAGCATCAGGCTTGGTGTTCTTAGAGCCCGGACGATAAGAAATCACGAACTCGAAACGAGCGAAAAACAGCGCCCAACGCGCCTGACGCGCATTAAGTCGTTTGGCAGAACGGATGTACTCAAGGTTCCTATGGTCAGTCCAAACGACAAAAGGAACGGTCGCCCCCTCCAACCACTGTCGCCATTCGCCTAGGGCTAACCGGATGGCGAGCAGTTTGCGGTTTCCCACATCATAGTTACGTTCCGACGGCGACAGGCGATGAGAAAAATACGCGCATGGGTGGACCTTGTCGTCAGAGAGGGAGCGCTGAGAAAGAATGGCTCCCACGCCCACCTCTGACGCGTCAACCTCGACAACGAACTTTCTAGAGACGTCAGGTGTAACAAGGATAGGAGCGGATGTAAAACGATTCTTGAGGAGATCAAAAGCTCCCTGGGCGGAAACGGACCACTTAAAGCACGTCTTGACAGAAGTAAGGGCTGTGAGAGGAGCTGCCACCTGACCGAAATTACGGATGAAACGACGATAGAAGTTCGCGAAGCCGAGAAAGCGCTGCAGCTCGACGCGTGACTTAGGGGCGGGCCAATCAATGACAGCTTGGACCTTAGCGGGATCCATCTTAATGCCTTCAGCGGAAATAACAGAACCGAGAAATGTGACGGAGGAGGCATGAAAAGTGCACTTCTCAGCCTTCACAAAAAGACAATTCTCTAAAAGGCGCTGGAGGACACGTCGAACGTGCTGAAGATGAATCTGGAGTGACGGTGAAAAAATCAGGATATCGTCAAGGTAAACGAAAACAAAGATGTTCAGCATGTCTCTCAGGACATCATTGACTAATGCCTGAAAGACAGCTGGAGCGTTAGCGAGGCCGAAAGGAAGAACCCGGTATTCAAAGTGCCCTAACGGAGTGTTAAACGCCGTCTTCCACTCGTCCCCCTCCCTGATGCGCACGAGATGGTAAGCGTTACGAAGGTCCAACTTAGTGAAAAACCTGGCTCCCTGCAGGATCTCGAAGGCTGAAGACATAAGAGGAAGCGGATAACGATTCTTCACTGTTATGTCATTCAGCCCTGAAGTGACAAAATGACCAGCGGAACCGCAATAGAGACAGAGGCGGTTGGTGATTCTCCGTTCCCTCTCCTTAGTCGAGATGCGGATACCTCCCAGCTGCATAGGCTCAGCACCCGAGCCGGCAGAGGAAGATGGTAGTGATGCGGAGAGGGGGGCAACGGAGAACGTGAGCTCCTTTCCACGAGCTCGGTGACGAAGATCAACCCGTCGCTCTATGCGAATAGCGAGTTCAATCAAGGAATCCACGCTGGAAGGAACCTCCCGGGAGAGGATCTCATCCTTTACCTCCGCGCGGAGACCCTCCAGAAAACGAGCGAGCAAAGCCGGCTCGTTCCAGTCACTGGAGGCAGCAAGAGTGCGAAACTCAATAGAGTAGTCTGTTATGGATCGATTACCTTGACATAGGGAAGACAGGACCCTGGAGGCTTCCTCCCCAAAAACAGAACGATCAAAAACCCGTATCATCTCCTCCTTAAAGTCCTGATACTGGTTAGTACACTCAGCCCTTGTCTCCCAGATTGCCGTGCCCCACTCACGAGCCCGTCCAGTAAGGAGAGATATGACGTAGGCGATACGAGCTGTGCTCCTGGAGTAAGTGTTGGGCTGGAGAGAAAACACAATATCACACTGGGTGAGGAACGAGCGGCATTCAGTGGGCTTCCCAGAGTAACACGGCGGGTTATTGATTCTGGGCTCCGGAGATTCGAAAGCCCTGGAAGTGGCCGGTGGATCGAGGCGGAGATGGTGAACCTGTTCTGTGAGGTTGGAGACTTGGGCGGCCAGGGTCTCAACGGCATGTCGAGCAGCAGACACTTCCTGCTCGTGTCTGCCTAGCATCGCTCCCTGGATCTCGACGGCAGAGTGGAGAGGATCCGAAGTCGCTGGGTCCATTCTTGGTCGGATTCTTCTGTTACGGTGCGTGAATTAGGACCCAAAAGCGAATTAACGTAAACAGAACTTCTTTAATAACAAAACATAGGTAGGCTCAGATGGACCGGCAGATTCCGACAGGACAGGACAAGGTTGCAGCAAACATGACGATAGTCTGGTTCAGGCATGAAAAACACAAACAAAAATCCGACAAAGACAGGAACAAAAACAGAGAGAGATATAGAGGACTAATCAGAGGGAAAAAGGGAACAGGTGGGAAAAGGGGTGACGAGGTAGTTAGGAGGAGACAAGGAACAGCTGGGGGAAAGAGGGGGAGAAAAGGTAACCTAATAACGACCAGCAGAGGGAGACAGGGTGAAGGGAAAGGACAGAAACAAGACACAACATGACAATACATGACATATAGGCAGGGATGTATCACCGTACAATGTTTGGTGACACTCTGCCTATCCTGTGTCAGCGGGTGCTACCACAGATGGCATCAAATTCCATGCTGTTATCTTTGCCGTGGTTCTGTTCATCGACATGTTCTGCAGTGTCTTCATACTGATGGTGCTGAGCAGATCCTGTCCAGGAGATGGAGGGAAGGAGAGAAAGGGTGAAAAAGAAAAG
The DNA here is from genome assembly GCF_045791955.1 of Oncorhynchus clarkii lewisi. Classification (NCBI taxonomy): domain Eukaryota; kingdom Metazoa; phylum Chordata; class Actinopteri; order Salmoniformes; family Salmonidae; genus Oncorhynchus; species Oncorhynchus clarkii. Next base: position 232,799 of record NW_027260996.1, read on the forward strand.
GGAGAGAACCTGAAGAGAGCCTCCTGTACCGTAAAGATCATCCTTCTGACCTTGATGCTGAAATACTTACCTAAGATCTTCGGGGCAATCCTTCAAGATCATATTTCTTTGAGATCATTCAAGTGTATTCTGACCCCAATTACTTTCTCCTTCATTGTGTTGGGTAGCTTTACTCAGCCCCTCCTCCACATGGCTGGGAAACTGACCTGCATCTTGGGTTAAAGTGAATGATAACTCCACTGTAGGGGAATTGATGTCTTGTATTTCTCTGGTTATTTTTTAGTCATGTTAGTCATGTTGCTCATAACTAACATAGTCATGTTGCTCATAACTAACATAGTCATGTTGCTCATACTATTTACAGGTTTTTACATTGTTAATAAGTTGTTTATGGTTCAACCAGGTAGTGTGTGTGGGGGGGATAAAGGATCATTTGTTGAGTGTAAAATTGAGATTTTATTTTTTGTTGTATAGCTGTTAATCTAAGTGAGTGAATTTACGGATTTTACTATCACCTCATGCTCACAATTCCAACCTATTTCTATATGTCTAGCTTGGTTTCACAAAATGTAACCACAGAAAATATACACCATCCTAATATTGTGTTGCAACCCCTTTTTCCCTCAGACCAGCCTCAATTATTTAGGGCATTTAATCTACAAGGTGTTGAAAGCGTTCCACAGGGATGCTGTTCCATGTTGACTCCAATGCTTCCCACAGTTGTGCCACGTTGTCTGGATGTCCTTTGGATGCTGCAACATTCGTGATATACACGGGAAACTGTTGAGCTTTAAAAACTAAGCAGCATTGCAGTTCTTGACACACTCAAACCGGTACCTACTATCATACCCTGTTCCAATGCACTTAAATATTTTGTCTTGCCCATTCACTCTCTGAATGTCACACATACACAATCCATGTCTCAATTCTTAAAAGATCCTTCTTTAACTTCTTGATTCTACTTGAGACGCATATGTCTCAAGTAGGCACCTGGAAATGCAAATGCGCTACGCTAAATGCTAAATGTACTCGTTAAAACTCAAACCTTGATCAAAATTCACAAGCAGGGTATTGAATTAAAGCTACACTCGTTGTGAACCTAGCCAACAAGTCAGATTTTTAAAATGCTTTTCGGCGAAAGCATGAGAAGGTATTATCTGATAGCATGCACCACCTGAAAATGCCTGAATGCGACGTAAACAAAGACTCTGCTTATCCGACGCAGCACAAAACGCAGAAATAAAATATAAAACATTCCTTTGACATTATCAACATTACCTTTGACGAGCTTCTTTCTTGGCACTCCTATATGCCCCATAAACATCACTATTGGGTCTTTTTTTCGTTTAAATCGGTCCATATATACCCAAAATAGCTTTCTATGGAAGCTGTGTCATTCAGAAAAAAACATCGTTTTTTAACGCTGCATCATTTTTTAAAATTAAAAAAGTCGACGATAAACTTTCACAAAACACTTCGAAATCCTTTTGTAATCCAACTTTAGGTATTAGTAAACGTTTAGAATCTATCAAAATGATTACAGGGCGATGTATATTCAATAGCTCCTCGTCTGCAAATCAATGGCTGCCATTGTCCACATTTACAGCGTCCTGGTGGAGACTGGAAGAAACGGATGCCAGATACTTGGATTTTCCAACAAAAAATTCAATTGAAAATGACGACAATGGCGACATCGTGTGGAATTTGTATGAATTGCATGCAGGTCGATATTAAATTTTGTCCTCTTTTAACAACCCATGAAAGTGACTTATGGAAATTATTTGTAGCTTTCAGAGAGCAGTTTTTCTTGCGTTTTTCAATGAAACACACAATCTGTTATAGTCACAGCCGTGATTTAACCAGTTTTAGAAACTTCAGAGTGTTTTCTATCCACACATACTAATCATATGCATATACTATATTCCTGGCATGAGTAGCAGGACGCTGAAAAGTTGCGCGATTTTTAACAGAATGTTCGAAAAAGGAGGGGGTAGAAGTAAGAGGTTTTAATAAGGATCGGACACTTTAAAAAACATTTTTTACCTTAAATGACATATCCATATCTCTGCCTGTTGCTCAGGACCTGAAACAAGGATATGCATATTCTTGATACCATTTGAAACACTTTGAAGTTTGTGGAAATGTGAAATTAACGTAGGAGAATAGAACACATTCGATTTGGTAAAAGATAATACAAAGAAAAAACATTTGTTTTCTATATATTTTTTTCTCCGTCATCTTTAAAATGCAAGAGAAAGGCCATTATATAACTTATGAGTCTAGGCACAATTTATATTTTGGTCAATAGATGGCAGCAGTGTATGAACAAAGTTTTAGACTGATTCAATGAACCATTGCATTTCTGTTCAAAATGATGTATCAAGACTGCCTACATGTGCCTAATTGGTTTATTAATACATTTTCAAGTTCATACATGGGCACTTTCCTCAAACAATGGCATGTTATTTTTTCACTGTAATAGCTACTTTACATTGGACAGTGCAGTTAAATGAACAAGAATTTAAGCTTTCTGCCCATATCAGATACATTTACATCCTGGGAAATTTCTTACTTACAACCTAAATAACAGTTAGTTCGACAATCCAAAAGGGGGGACAACGATCCTGTAGAGGTGAACCTGTCTCCTCCCTTGAATCTACACTGATTGAAATTAATAAGGGATCATAATAGCTTTCACCTGGATGCACCAGGGCCTGGTGCAATGGAATTTAGGCTTTCGAGTGTTTTGACAACTCTACAACAGCCAAAGATGTAACATGTGTTTCCCAAAACACCACACATAGAGAACGGACCCACTGAAGACATTAGACTTCAGTAAAGACTTAAAGGTTAAGACCGAGTTTACGTCTCTCACATGGGTAGGCAGACCATTCCATAAAAATGGAGCTCTATAGGAGAAAGCCCTGCCTCCAGCTGTTTGCTTAGAAATTCTAAGGACAATTAGGAGGCCTGCGTCTTGTGACCGTAGCGTACGTGTAGGTATGTATGGAAGGACCAAATCAGAGAGTTAGGTAGGAGCAAGCCCATGTAATGCTTTGTAGGTTAGCAGTAAAACCTTGAAATCAGCCCTTGCCTTGACAGGAAGCCAGTGTAGGGAGGCTAGCACTGGAGTAATATGATCACATTTTTTGGTTATAGTCAGGATTCTAGCAGCCGTATTTAGCACTAACTGAAGTTTATTTAGTGCTTTATCCGGGTAGCCGGAAAGTAGACCATTGCAGTATTCCAACCTAGAAGTGACAAAAGCATGGATTAATTTTTCTGCATCATTTTTGGACAGAAAGTTTCAGATTTTCTGCAATGTTACGTAGATGGAAAAAAGCTGTCCTTGAAACAGTCTTGATATGTGCTTCAAAAGAGAGATCAGGGTCCAGAGTAACGCCGAGGTCCTTCACAGTTTTATTTGAGACAACTGTACAACCATTAAGATTAATTGTCAGATTCAACAGAAGATCTCTTTTTTTCTTGGGACCTAGAACAAGCATCTCTGTTTTGTCAGTCTCTTCCTTATTGATTCTCCTGTGTTTCTCATGGTGCTGGGCCTACCCTGGTTGACCTGTCATGACCCCACTATTTCGTGGCATCAGAGGGCTCTCAAGGGCTGGTCATGAAAGTGCTCGGGGAGGTGTGTAGGGGTTTACGTTGGTGCTACCATGGTGGAAAGTCCAGACCTGGTCTCCACCGTGCGCATCACCTCAGAATATGCCGATTTGACTCTCGCCTTTTGTAAGAAGAAGGCGACTCAATTACCACCCCATCGACAGGGGATTGTGAGATAAATCTCCTGTTAGAGGCAGCACTTCCCATGAGTCACGTGTATCCTCTGTCACAGGAGGAGACGGCGGCTATGGAAACATACGTCTCCGAATCCCTGGGGCAGGGATACATTCGGGCCTCCACTTCACCTGCCTCCTCAAGTTAATTTTTTGTGAAGAAGGATGGAGGTCTGCGCCCGTATATTGATTATCGGGGTATCAATCAGATCACTGTGAGGTACAGCTACCCGCTGCCTCTCATCGCCAGTGCGATCGAGTCAATGCACGGGGTGCTCTTCTTCACAAAATTGGAACTTAGGAGAGCTTACAACCTGCTGTGTATCCGGGAGAGGGACGAGTAGAAGATGGAATTTATTACCACCTCAGGGCACTCTGAGTACCTCGTCATGCCGTACAGGTTGATGAATGCTCCATCAGTCTTCCAGGCCTTTGTTGACGAGATTTTCTGGGACCTGTACGGGCAGGGTATAGTGGTGTATATTGACGACATTCTGATATACTCCGCTACACGCGCCGAGCATGTGTCCCTGTTGCGCAGCGTGCTTGGGAGACTGTTGGAGCATGACCTGAACTTCAAGGCTGAGAAATGTCTGTTCTTCCAACAGTCCGTCTCCTTCCTAGGGTACCACATTTCCACATCAGGGGTGGAGATGGAGAGTGACTGCATTTCAGCCATGCGTGATTGTCTGACTCCCACCACGGTAAAGGAAGTGCAGCGCTTTCTAGGGTTTGCCAAATATAACCAGAGGTTTATCCGGGGTTTTGGTCAGGTAGCAGCTCCCATTACCTCATTGCTGAAGGGGGGACCGGTGCGACTGCAGTGCTCGGCAGGGCCGGACAGGGCTTTTGGTCACCTGAAGGCTCTGTTTACCTCGGCTACCGTGCTGGCTCATCTGGATCCCTTTTTGGCGTTTATGGTGGAGGTGGATGCGTCCAATGCTGGGATAGGAGACGTGCTCTCTCAGCGCTCGGGCACACCACCAAAGCTTCGCCTCTGTGCTTTCTTTTCGAAGAAGCTCAGGCGTCGGGCGAGGGGCTTTCTGCTCGGTGTGCGCCCAGTGCAAGGTTCCCAGGCATCTGCTCAGATGGAAGTTACAACCTCTACCCATTCCACAGGGCAACACCACGATCCTGGTTGTTGTGGATCAGTTTTCTAAGTCCTGCCGTCTCCTCCCTTTTCCCGGTCTCCCTACTGCCCAACAGACTGCGGGGGCCCTGTTTACTCACGTCTTCACGGCATTAAGGGGTGCCAGAGGACATAGTCTCTGATTTGAGGTCCCCAATTCACGTCCAGAGTATGGAGAGCATTCATGGAACGTCTGCGGGTCTCGGTCACCCTCACCTCAGGTTTTCACCCCGAGAGTAACGGGCAGGTGGAGAGAGTAAATCAGGATGTGGTCATATTGCCAGGACTGGCCAGGGAAGTGGGCGGCGTTCATCCCCTGGGCAGAGATGGCGAAAAACTCACTCTGCCACTCCTCCACTAACCTCTCCTCCTTTCAGTGCATACTGGGGTATCAGCCGGGTTCTGGCACCTTGGCATCAGAGCCAGATCAAAGCTCCTGCGGTGGACGAATGGTTTAAGCGCTCTGAGGACACCTAGGACGCTGCTCATTTACACCTGCAACGGGCTTTGAGGTGACAGAAGACGAGCGCCGACCTCCACAGTGAGGCCCCAGTGTTTGCACAGGGGGACCGGGTCTGGCTCTCGACCCGAATCCTGCCCCTCCACCTGCCCTGCCGGAATTTGGGTCCACGGTTTGTGGGGCCTTTGAAGATCCTGAGGAGACTGAACAAGGTATGCTACAGGTTACAGCTGTCCCTCATATTACCGTATTAATCCCTCGCTCCATGTGTCTCTCCTCAAGCCGGTAGTGGCTGGTCCACTCCAGGAGTCTGAGTTGTGGGAGGATCCTCCACATCGAGGGGGCCCCGGCGTATGCTGTTCGAACCATCCTAGACTCGAAGCGTCGGGCGAGGGGCTTTCAGTACCTCTTGGAGTGGGAGGGGTACTGTCCAGAGGAGAGATGCTGGGTGCTGGTGGAGGACGTCCTGGACCCTTCGTTGCTGCGGGAGTTCCACCTTCTCCACCCGGATAGCCCTGCGCCTCGTCCTCCGGGTCATCTCTGAAGTTGGTGTCGGTGTGCTACTGGAGGCATCAAGGGGGGGTACTGTCACGACTTCCACCGAAGTCGGTCCCTCTCCTTGTTCGGGCGGCGTTCTGCGGTCGAGTTAACAAGCCTTCTAGCCATCGCCGATTAACTTTTCATTTTCCATTTGTTTTGTCTTTGTTTAACACACCTGGTTCCAATTCCCCAACTACTTGTTCATTAGTTAACCCTCTGTTCACCCATGTTTTTTTGTGAGTGATTGTTTGTATGTACCCGGTCTGTTATTGTGGGCTAGTTTATTGTATTGTATTTATTGATTCTTTGAGTAAATTACGTTCCTTACTCATATCTGCTGTCCTGCGCCTGGCTCCTCCACACCAGCTACACACAGGCCGATCACAGTGTGTTTGTGTGTGCTTGCAGCACATGCATTTGGTTAATCTGTGTTTTGTTCATGATAGGCTTTCTAGTCAAATAAAATTACTTGCTGCAAACTAAACATACGATGGAGCTCAATTCATTAATGCACAAAGGGGTGTGTTTATGTAAATAATGCAACACGTGACTTGTTAGGAAGAACACAGGATAGAGAGATTTGGCTAAAATCATTTATACATGCAGGTGATGGTTCATCGGCTTGGACACAGCCTTCTGCAGGAGAGAGAACCACAGATATTGTGAATCAAGGTCTGAGTTACCAAAACAACTCAGGTAGGTTATTTGACATTTTAACTTCACTGAGTATTTTATCTCAGACAAATTGTTTTAAATCTCCTGTTCATGTTTTCATTCAGACTTTCTGAGAGGATGCACAAAGCTTTGACATTTTAGTAGACCTATGTATATCTGAGTATTTTTATGTATGCTTTGAGTCAGTATATATGTATGTTTGAATTAATATTTTTTCAATCATATATTGAAACGTAAAGTCCTGAATTGTGTAATCTCCCCTTTCTCATTTCAGATATTGTTCCACAAGGATGAATGACTCTTCAGGAAACCACACTTACCTTGACAACTGGGATTTTTGCCTTAACCAGGGCTATGTTGTGATAATACTGTCCTGTGCTGCCCAGGTCCTGTGCTTCATTCTGGGGTTTCCAGCCTTGCTCTGGTGCCTCTGGCTCTCTCTCAGTGGAAGTCTCTCTGGAGGTCTCAAACCCACCCAAGTCTTCTCTGTTAACCTGTTTGCAGTGGAGCTGGTGTTCTGTACCGAGGTTCTCCTTCAGGTGTTCAACTACTTAATTCAGAACATCATGTTAGTGCAGGCTGGTTTTTTCCTCTATATCCTCTCCTGGACCTGCAGGCCCCTGCTCCAGAGCTGCATCTGTGTGGAGCGCTACCTGGCGGTGGCCCAACCTGTGGCTTTCCTCAAGTACAGGCGCCGGAGGTACAGGGTGGCTTGTTCAATCATGGTCTGGGTGTTGACACTTGCTTACGCAAGTATCCTTTTCTTGTATTTTGAAGAAACCGCAGATCATGTGCTCATCGGTGTCTATTGCCTTGGGATGGCCATCATTTCTCTCTGCTGTTTCTTCATTCTGCGTCTGCTGAAGCAGCCTGGTCCAGGAGAGGTAGAGGGGGGCAGAGGGGGAGAGAAGAAACAGGGGAAGACAGACCCACATAAGATGAGAGCTTTTGGGATCGTATTAACAAACCTGGTGATTATCTTGGCAAGCTCCATCACGGTGGTTGTTGGTTCTGCATTCAAGTCATCCAGTCTTGACTACTACTGCAATGTCTTCCCCATGTTGCTGATTGTTAACATCTTAAGTGTCATGGTCTCCCCCCTGATGCACCTCTACAGAGAGGGAAGGCTGCCATGCTGTAGACGGCCAGAGACATGTTAGACTTACAGTTGTGGGCACTAAAAGAACAGGTTTATGTGAGAAATGGAATGAAAAACACCCTATTAGAACCCCTGACATAAATGATGGCTTTTTGAATGACAGGTGCACATCAATTCAAATGTCAATGCATTATGAGAGAATGTGCCTACAGTGAGGGGAAGGAAGTATTTGATCCCCTGCTGATTTTGTACATTTGCCCACTGACAAAGAAATGATCAGTCTGATTTCTTCTAGATGAGTGTCATCTTGTTTTGAACACCCTTCAAAGCATACTGTAGGTGGCAAACCCCTGAGCAGAGGTATAGAAGGGAGGGAAACTGATGAAGAAGAGAGGCTCCTGTACCGTACACATCATCCTGCTGACCTTGATGCTGAACTACACTCATACGATCATCAGGGAAATCCTTCAGCATGTAGGGTAGCTTTAATCAGCCCCTCCTCTACCACCTCAGGGTTGGGAAACTGGCCTGCATTGGGAGTTAAAGGGAAGGATAACTCCTCTGTAGGGAAAAGGTTGTCTTGTATGTCTCTGTTCATTGTTCTGTTCCATTCCTTTTAATCATGTTGTTCATGTTTTTATAGGTTTTGACATTTTTAACATTTTAGTCATAGTTCAACTATGTAGTGTGTGGGGGGAGGGATGTGGGGTGGGGGAGGGTCTGCCATTTTATTTGTCTTGTATAGCTGTTAATCTAAGGGAAATTAGGGAGATACATTGTGAGATCATGCTCACAATTCCGACCTATTCCTGACTGTTTTGCTTGTTTTTACTAAATATAACCCCATACTTTCATGTAGCTAAATCATTAGCTTGTTTTACATCCTGTAAAGCACTTACTTCTCTACTATTGAGTGGGGTTCTATATTGAAATGTCTTGCTCTATGTTTTAAAAGAAGTGTGGAATAAAGCATCTGTCATCTGATTGATTGAACAGTTAAAGTCCCTGTCTGTCTGTCACATGACTAAAACATGTCTTTCAAATGTCAAGATCTCAAGTTGTATTTATTTTATCTCATGTACTGTAGCAGTCAATAGAAACTGAAATGCATGATCATGCATAATGAATTAGCAACAACGAAAAAATTGATTTTAGTAAAGAAAAAAAATGTAAATCAATAATGTCCCGCTGCCTTAAAGCCAATCAATAATCTATGAGCATAAATACTATTGACCTCATGTTCCATTCAGTTTATACTTCGGTAAAGTAAGTTTGATTGTCACTGTGATTCGGTCAGGGGGTAGCCAGTCTCTGAATTTAGATTTTAGGAGGCTGACAGCGAAGTCAGTGCAAAATTGTGTCAGTCTTTCATGAAGCCGGGTAGAGACAGGGTATGAAGTACCTCAGTAAATGTAACGACATTCAGAGGAAGAAGGTGAGGACCAACGTGCAGCGTTGTACGTGTTCATATTATTTATTCAAAACTGAACACTAAATACAAAAGAACACAGGACCTGCCTGGCATTTTCACTGGCTATTTGCATGACAGTCAAAATGGTCTTTTATCTGTTGTAACTCCCTCTGTATGAGCAAGGTGCATGCTTCTATGAACACATACACACATAGTCACTGTTTTATTACCAATGGCAATTAGGATAGGTAATAACTCCCACACAAACAGGTTATATGCTAAACTTTGAACAGTTCAGAATGAACCTTACCAATTACGGTCTCCCCATTAAATGAGCAAGACTGACATCTGGCAAAAGCATCTACAGTCCTCTCCATCTGTAGAAATAGGCAGAGTTGAGACAGAGATCAATGGTGACACATGGAATGAAAAGGCTGCTGCAAATACGGGACATTTCTGCTGTCAGTATCAAGCCTGTCTGTCGGTCATGGCACCATCACATCATTTTGAAAGTCTCCAAGTCCTGGCTCCATAGATGCATGTTTGAACAAGTACACTGTGACTGTTCTATTACCAATGGCAGTTAGGATGGGTGATATCTGACAAACAAAGATATACAGTACTATGTTGAACAGGTCAGACTAAACCTACCTAATGCTGGTCTCCCCTTTTGACGACAGTTGGTTAACAGGCATGAGGTGAAGCTAGAGGTAATGTCTTTGCCAGCGCCCCATTGATCGGCATGGCAGCTTAGAAGATCAGCTCCTGGCACCTTATCAAAGATACTGATCGATCCCACACAAAGACACACAGAGCACTGATTACATTATAAATGGTTTTGTAAATAATGTTGCTTCTACCGTCTCTTATGACCGAAAACAGCCTCTGGACATTTTGTATTTAATGAGTCTGACATAAAGGATATACTGCTTTGTCAAGACAAGGCCTAAATCCCCATCATCAGCGTAAATAAAAGACAGAGGAAAAGGTGGAGGAGGGCGGGGTGCCTTGTTCGAATTCGTAGACGGGTAGGTAAACCACCACTACCCTCTGTATTATTGGCCAACGTGCAATCATTGGAAAACAAATCTGACACTCTACGATTATGACCATCCTACTATCCTCACGGTAAGCTGTAAACCATACTCTCTACCAATATTATTTGTAGCCATCTATTTACCACCACAAACCAATGCTGGCACTAAGACCTCACTCAACGAGCTATATAAGGCCATAAGCAAACAAGAAAATGTTCACCCAGAAGCGGCACTCCTAGTGGCCAAGGACTTTAATACAAGCAAACTTAAATCCGTTGTACCTAATTTCTACCAGCATGTAACATATGCAACCTGAGGGGGAAAAAAACTCTAGGCAACATTTACTCCACACACAGAGATGAATACATAGCTCTCCCTCGCCCTCCATTTGGCAAATCTGACCATAATTCTATCCCCCTGATTCCTACTTACAAGAAAAAAATGAAAGCAGTAAGTACCAGTGACTCGCTCAAGTTGTCAGATGACGCGGACACTACGATACAGGACTGTTTTGCTAGCACAGACTGGAATATGTTCTGGGATTCATCCAATGGCATTGAAGAGTATATCGGCTCAGTCACTCAGTCAATAAGTGCATCGACGAAATTGTCCCCACAGTGACCGTACGTACATTTTCCAACCTTAAGCCATGGATTACAGGCAACATCTACACCGAGCTAAGGGCTAGAGCTGCCACTTTCAAGGAGTGGGACACTAATCCGGGGGTTTCTAAATCCTACTATGCCCTCAGACGAACCATCAAACAGGCAAAGCATCAACACAGGACTAAGGACATGAATCCTATTTCACCGGCTCTGATGTTCGTTGGATGGGCTTGAAAAATATTACGGACCACAAAGGGAAACCCAGCCTCCAGCTGCCCAGTGACGTGAGCCTACCAGATGAGCTAAATGCTTTTTATGCTCGCTTCGAGGCAAACAACACTGAAGCATGCATGAGAGGAGCAGCAGTTCCGGATGACTGTGTGATCACTCTTTGTTGCCGATGTGAGCAAGACCTTTAAATAGGTCAACATTCACATAGTTGCGTGGCCAGATGGATTACCATGATGTGTACTCATGCGAGGACCTCCTGGCAAGTGTCTTCGATGACATGTTCAACCTCTTCCTTACCGATGCTGTAATACCTACATGTTTTAAACAGACCACCATAGTCCCTGTGCCCAAGAAAGTGAAGGTAATCAGATTAAATTATTACCACCCCGTATCCCTCACATCGGTAGCCATGAAGTGATCTGAAAGGCTGGTCATAGCTCACATCAAGAGCATCCTCCCGGCCACCCTAGACCCACTCCAGTTTGCATACTACCCTAACAGATCCACTGATGGCACAATCTCAATCATACTCCACACTGCCCTTTCTCATCTGGACAAAAGGAATACCTACGTGAGAATGCTGTTCATTGAGTACAGCTCAGCGTTGTCCACCATAGTGCCCACAAACCTCATCACTAAGCTAAGGACTCTGGGACTAAACACCTCACTCTGCAACTGGATCGTGGACTTTCTGATGGGACGCCCCCAGGTGTAAAGAGTAAGCAACAACACATCTGACACGCTGATCTTTAACACTGGGGTGTGTTAGTCCCCTCCTGTATTCCCTGTTCACCCACGACTGCTTGGCCAAACATGACACCAACACCATAATTAAGTTTGCAGAAGACACAACAGTGGTAGGCCTGATCGCCGACAACAATGAGACAGCCTATAGAAAGGAGGTCAGAGAACTGGCAGTGTGGTGCCAGGACAACAACCCCTACCTCAATGTGAGCAAGACAAAGGAACTGATTGTTGACTACAGGAAAAGGCGGGCCGAACAGGCCCCCATTACCATCGATGGGGCTGTAGTGGAGCGGATTGAGAGTTTCAAGTTCCTTGGTGTCCACATCACCAACAAACTACCATGGTCCAAACATACCAAGACTGTTGTGAAGAGGGCAAGACAAAACCTTGAGACTGAAAAAATGTGGCATGTGTCCCCAAATCCTCAAAAGGTTCTACAGCTGCACCATCAAGGGCATCCTGACCGGTTGCATCACGGCCTGGTATGGCAACTTCTCGGCATCTGACCGTAAGGCACTACATAGGGTAGTGCGAACGGCCCAGTACATCACTAGGGCCTGTATTGGCTCAATCAGAATTAGTTAGGTAACATTGATAAATGGGATGTTTTATTTACATAATAATGCTTATGTGAGATATTTGTCATTAGGATGTGTTCTTTTGGATAATACTGTTGGCAGTTGCATTTTCCTCTCTCTTCTCCAGGGTTTAGTCACTAGGGGCCCAGAGAGGGGAGAGGTCAGCCTTGTCTTCATATGTCAATGTATCTGTTAAATCATGTGATGCTATGAAGACTATCAGAAGGGGAGGAGGACAGAATGGAGGCTTGTCTTCTTATGGGAATGTGTCTGTAACTATTACATGTCCCCTCTGAGGTTGCCCTTATCTTGATTTAGTATATGACCTAAGAGGCTCAGTGTCTTTTCTGATCTTGTCCAGGAGGGGATGTATTTTTAGATGGGAGTATCTAGAATTTGCAATTTATATATGCCATTGGACGGGGTAATGGTTTGGTAATATGAAGTACCAAGAACGAGAAGTTGAACCTTGTCTAAAGAGACCAAACTGAACAATACTGTATAGCTAATGCTGTCTGGCTATGGGATACTCCTCTCTCAAGTAAAAGTCCCTTTGTAATGTTCCTAAGATCTGTTATTTGTCATTGTGAGTTGAGAGGGGTGAATCTTTGCTCTAAAAGATCTCAGTTGCCATTATGTTGACACTCTCAGTGTCACTCCCTGGCCTTAGTATTCTGTGAGGGTTTATGTGTCTTGTTTTGTCTAGGGGTTTTGTAGTCTATGGGGTTGTGTTCAGTTGAGTGTTCTAGGTAAGTCTATGATTGTCTGGAGTGGTTCTCAATCAGAGGCAGGTGTTTATCGTTGTCTCTGATTGGGAGCCATATTTAGGCAGCCATATTCTTTAGGTATTTTGTGGGTGGTTGTCTCCTGTGTCAGTGTTTGTGCCACACGGGACTGGTTTCGGGTTTTCACGTTTATTGTTTTGTAGTTTGTTCATGTATAGTTTCTCTGATTAAAGAACTATGAACTTCAACCATGCTGCGTTTTGGTCCGCCTCTCCTTCCCAGGAAGAAAACCGTTACACTCAGAGAATTGATTTATAGACACTGAATTGATCTGAGAGTCACAGGGCTATGGTGAAGCTCATATAATTAAAGATGGACTTTATAATATAACTCTGACTTGTGTGTGGTTTGCTCTCTCAATGTTTAGTAATACAGGAAATTACCACGACAGGCCAAGCTTCCTGCCATCCATAATAGGTGGTGTCAGAAGAAAGCCCATAAAATTGTCAGACACTCCTTTCATCCAAGTTATAGACTGTTGTCTCTGCTACCGCATGGCATGCGGTACCCGGAGCACCATGTCTAGGACCAAAAGGATCCTCAACAGCTTCTACCCCAAGACATGAGACTGCGGAAAAATTAATAAAATTGCCACCGGACAATTTACATTGACCCCCCTCCCTTTTGTACACTGCTGCTACTCGCTGTTTATTATCTATCCAGTCACTTCACCCCACCTACATGTGCAAATTATCTCAAATAACCTGTACCCCCACACACTGACTCGGTACCACCCTGTATATAGCCTCATTATTGTTATCCTGTCTAGAACCTGGCTCGCCAACAGCCAATGAAATTGCAGGGCACCAAATTCAATCAACAGAAATCTCATAATTCAATTTTCTCAAACATTCAAATATTAGACACCATTATAACGATAAAATTCTTGTTAATCCAACCACAGTGTCCGATTTCAAAAAAGGTTTTCGGTGAAAGCAGAACATATCATTATGTTAGGTCAGCAACTAGTCACTGAAAGCATACAGCGATTTTACAACCAAAGAGAGGAGTCACAAATAGCAGAAATAGAGATAAAATGAATGACTAACCTTTTGATATTCTTCATCAGATGACACTACCGGGACAACATGTGACACAATACATGTATGTTTTGTTCGATTAAGTTCATATTTATATCCAAAAACCTCAGTTTACATTTGGCTTTGCCTCCAAAACATCCCGTGAATTTGCACAGAGCCACATCAATTCACAGAAATAGTCATAATAAACATTGGTAAAAGATACAAGTGTTATTCACAGATTTAAAGATATACTTCTCCTTAATGCAACCGCTGTGTCAGATTTCAATTTATTTTTACAGAAAAAGCAAACCATGCAATAATCTGAGTACGGTGCTCAGAGACCATGTTGGAGTCAAAATAAGTCAGAAATAGCATTATAAATATTCACTTTTCCTTCGATTATCTTCATCACAATGCACAGCCAGGAATCCCAGTTCCACAATAAATGTTTGACTTGTTCCATAAAGTCCATCATTTATGTCCAAATTACTCAATTTGGTTCTCCTGTTTAGTACACAATCTAAACTCACGACGCGCGGGCAAGTCCAGGCAAAAGTTCAGACGAAAAGTCATATTACAGTTCGTGGAAACATACCAAACGAAGTATAGAATCAATCTTTAGGATGTTTTTAACATAAATCTTCAATAATGTTCCAACCGGAGAATTACTTTGTCTGTAGAAAAGCAATGGAACTCAAGCTAACTCTCACATGAACATGCATGGTCAGCGCATGGTCAGCTCATGGCAGACCTCTGACTCAATCCCCTTTCATTCTGTCCCACTTCACAGTAGAAGCATCAAGGTTCTAGGGACTGTTGACATCTAGTGGAAGCCTTAGGCGGTGCAAAATGACCCCATAGACACTGTGTATTCGATAGGCCAAGAGTTAAAAAACTAGAAACCTCAGATTTCCCACTTCCTGGTTGGATTTTTCTCACGTTTTCGCCTGCCATATGAGTTCTGTTATACTCACAGACATCATTCAAACAGTTTTAGAAACGTCAGTGTTTTCTATCCAAATATACTAATAATATGCATATATTAGCAACTGGAACTGAGTAGCAGGCAGTTAACTCTGGGCAAGCTTTTCATCCAAACGTGAAAATGCTGCCCCCTATCCCAAACAGGTTATACTTAGTGTGTTACTTTTTATTATTCATTTTTATTTTAGTCTACTTGGTAATTATTTTCTTAACTCTTCTTGAACTGCACTATTGGTTCTGGGCTTGTAAGTAAGCATTTCACGGTAAAGTCTACACTTGTTGTATTCGGCACATGTGACAAGTAAAGTTTGATTTGATTTGACGTTATACCAGAGAGGTCATTACATTCCAGTATCTGTGGTTATACTCAAAACCACAGGTCGTTGCACACCTAGCTGGCATTACTGGTGCATTGGGGACAAACAAACTCCAACCACCTATCAATCAATCAATCAAATGTATCACAAAGTTATATACAGAAACCCAGCCTAAACCCCTAAACAACAAGCAATGCAGATGTAGAAGCACGGTGCTTGGAAACCTTCAGTATACTGTATGTACTATGCATTAAAGAGAGATCCAGAATCTATCTATTAGCCCATTTGATTTGATTATGTAAACTGAAAGAGTCAGCCCTTGCAGGTGGCTGGGCTAACCTGTGGCTGGGACAGACAAGTGCTGAGTGATATGAGTGATGATGATTCAATTTCTGCTCAGGCCAAAATGCAAATCAATGAGCAGGTTGAAATGTAATCTGTGTGTGTGTGTCTGTGCGTGTCTGTGTGTGTGTGTGTGTGTGTGTGTGTGTGTGTGTGTGTGTGTGTGTGGAGTATATGCATTTTGTTACACTGTTTTGTTCTTATTACGTGCTCAATTCACCAATGCACAAAGGGGTGCAAAATGTAAATAACGAAACACGTGATTTGTTATGAAGAACGCAGGACTCACAGCGTTGGCTTAAATCACCTATACATCTATATGTAATTCACATCGGGTTGGACTTCTACAGAAAAGAACACCAGGAATATCTTAAGGAAACCACTGATTTACTAAAACAACAACGGTAGGTTATTTAGCATTTTAACAGGTTATGTTCGGCTGACTCTTTAACTTCTCCTCTTCATGTTTTCATTCATACCTTCTGAGACTATGCACAATACTTTGACAGACATAACTGTATACCTACTTATATCTAAATTGTGTTATGTGTTTGAGTCAGCATCAACTGGCATTGGAATATATTAAATTAAGTATAAATGATGAATATTTCCAACATATTAAAACATAAAGTTTTTATTCATGTAATCTCCCCTGTCTCAAATCTCAGTGGGCTCAGATATTGTTCCACAATGAGTGAGTCTTCAGGAAACCAAACTTGCCTTGACAGATGGGAAGTTTGCCTGGACCAGGAATATCTTGTGCCAGGTCTTTACCATGCTGCCGAGAACCTCTGCTTCCTCCTGGGGTTGCCAGCCCTGGTCTGGTTCCTCTGGCTCTCTTTGAGTGGAAGTTTCTCTGGAGGTGTGAAACCCACCCAGGTCTTTCCTATTAACCTGTTTGCAGTTGAACTGGTGTTCTGTTTCCAGGGTCTCCTTGAGGTGATCAGCTCTCTACTCAGTCAGAATATCATGTTGCAGCAGATTAATTTATATCCTGTATTACCTGGTCTGGACCTGCAGGCCCCTGCTTCAGAGCTGCATCTGTGTGGAGTGCTACCTGGCGGTGGTCCAACCTGTGGCTTTCCTCAAGTACAGACTCCGGAGGTACAGGGTGGTGTGTTCAACTGTGGTCTGGGTGCTGTCGCTCGCTTTTGCATATTCTCTCATCGCTTCAGTTGCTTATGAAGAAACCGCAGCTTATGTGCTCATTAGTGTCTATTGCCTTGGTGTGGCAGTCATTTCTCTCTGCTGCTTCTTTATCCCTGCGTGTGCTGAAGCAGCCTGGTCCAGGAGAAGTAGAGGGGGGCAGAGGGGGAGAGAAGAAACAGGGTACGACAGACCCACATAAGATGAGAGCTTTTGGCATGGTCTCAACCAACTTGGTGATTATCTTGGCAAGCTCCTTCCCGGTTGTCTTTGGTTACACCACCGTGTCATCCAGTCTTGTCCACAACTGCAATGTCATCCCCATCTTGCTGATTGTTAACATCTTCAGTGTCATTGTTTCACCACTGCTGCATCTCTACAGGGAGGGAAGGTTGTCATGCCGAAGAGGACCAGAGACACCAGTGCGGGCACTGAAAGTACAGGTCTTTGTGACAAACTAAGGCTAGGAGACGATAGAGCGTTGTATGAATAAATAAATACAAATCTGCCAGTATTGCAGCGCAGTCTAACTTCTTAGTGCCTGCAAATGGAGTTTAAACATACATAGACACATCATGGGTGTATGATATTATTTTTAATAAATTGTTTGGACATCACGTTAACATTAGAGTTGCTGTTAACTAAAGCTGCATCACTTGTTTAGCATTGCAGTGAATGTTGATTTGTTTATTTAATTATACAGTTCTTTTTTGGACGGGGTGGCTAGATATGGGGTTAGGCCTATTCATTTAGCATCAGCATGAAGTAATGGATTGTCTTCTTCATGGTATATTCTCCTTTGAACTTAGGGTCCTTGTGTGTTACTAATATTACATCATGTTATTTCATGTAATTGGACTGACTGTGGCTGAGACATGGTTAAACATCATTCTAGCTCAGATAGTGCACAATCCTAGAAAAGCCATTAGGGTCCATAGTGGACCCACCTGACGTTAAAGGGATACTTCAGAATTTTGACAATGAGACCCATTTATCTACTTATCTGGAGTCAGAGGAACTGGTGTGTTCCATTTTCATCTGCGTCCAGTATGAAGGAATGTACAGTCTTTGTGCTGAGCTACTTAGCAT
The DNA here is from genome assembly GCF_045791955.1 of Oncorhynchus clarkii lewisi. Classification (NCBI taxonomy): domain Eukaryota; kingdom Metazoa; phylum Chordata; class Actinopteri; order Salmoniformes; family Salmonidae; genus Oncorhynchus; species Oncorhynchus clarkii. The sequence goes on from NW_027260996.1 coordinate 250,790, forward strand.
TGTATTGTTGGATTCTTCATATTGAATGCAGGTACACATAATGCTATCCACAAGTTCATCTGACTCTCAAACTATCTCTTTAGCATCAGCTATTTTAATGACAGATGCACGTCAATTCAAAGGTCCATACATCATTCAAATTCATGCTAGTCTAGATGAGTGTCATCTTGTTTTGATTACTCTTCAAAGCATACTGTGGATGCCACATCCTAATCCCTGGACAGAAGTATAGACGCGTATTCTTCCCCGATAAGAACAAACTTCAGAAGGTACAATGAAAACTAAATTATTCCATTGTCTTGAAAAAAAGAGAGTAGCTTAAATCACTTTGTAATAATAACATTGTCTATCCATGAGTATTAACTTACTTCCTGTGATGATAAAACTTGTTTAATATTAAGTGTTACACCTCTCCTCAGATCCACAAAAAATGGGGAGGGTGTTCTCGGGGTGATGAGAGGTGTTGGGTTTGCGCCAGATATAGCGTTGTCCTTGATGGCCAAAAAGCTACATTTTCATCTCGTCTGACCAGAGTACCTTCTTCCATATGTTTGGGGAGTCTCCCACATGCCTTTTGGCGAACACCAAACGGATTTGCTTATTTTTTCTTTAAGCAATGTATTTTTCTAGCCACTCTGCCGTAAAGCACAGCTCTGTGGAGTGCATGGCTTAAAGAGGTCCAGATACTTCGATCTGTGCTGTGGAGCTTTGCAGCTCCTTAGTGGTTGTCTTTGGTCTCTTTGTTGCCTCTCTGATTAATGCCCTCCTTGCCTGGTCAGTGACTTTTGTTGGGCAGCCCTTTCTTGGCAGGTTTGTTGTGGCGCCATGTTCTTTCCATTTTTTTTATAATGGATTTAATGGTGCCCCGTAGAACGTTAAAAGTTTCAGATATTTTTTTATAACCCAACCCTGACCTGTTTGGAGAGCTCCTTGGTTTTCATGGTGCCGCTTGCTTGGTGGTGCCCCTTGCTTAGTGGTGTTGCAGACTCTGGGGCCTTTCAGAACAGGTGTATATCTGCTGAGATCATGTGACACTTAGATGGCACACAGGTGGACAGTTATTTTACTCATTATTTGACTTCTGAAGGTAATTGGTTGCACCAGATCTTATTTAGGGGCTTCATAGCAAAGGGGGTGAATACATATGCACGCACCACTTTTCCATTTTATTTTGTAGACATTTTTTGAAATAAGTTATTTTTTTCATTTCACTTCACCAATTTGGACTATTTTGTGTATGTCCATTACATGAAATCCAAATAAAAATCTATTTAAAGTACAGGTTGTAATGCAACAAAATAGGAAAAATGCCAAGGAGTGTGAATACTTTTACAAGGCACTGTATATGACATCACTGAAGGGGGATTCCTATTTGATGACATCCTAAGTGACAGAGAAACAGCGACTTGAATTATTGAAAAAATCAGACTTGCTTTATTCCACACTTCTTTTAAAACATGCGGAAATAAATTTCAATATAGAACATCACTCAATAGTAGAGAAGCAACTCCTACACAGGATAATATACAAGTTAAAGTATGATTTAGCAAAGTTAAAATAGTAGTACATATTTTGGGGGATTACATTTTTGGCAAACCAAGCAAGACAGTTAGGAATAGGTTGGAATTGTGAAAGTAAGGTGATAGTAAATCTCAAATTTGAGATTATATAAAAACAAATATAATCATATTTTTACTACAAAACATCGACCTCTTCCAAAACACACACTGATGAGTTTAACGCTAAACACCTTAATGTTCTCAACATGTCAAACCTCTAAGTTTTAACATTAAAACTATAATGAAAAGGAATGGACCAGAATGATAACCTAAGAAATGCAAGACAACCATTCCGCTACAGTGGTAATCCTTCTCTTTAACCCCTGATGCAGGACAGTTTACCAGCCCTGTGGAGGTAGAGGAGGCGCTGAGTAACGATACCAAATTTATATGTATATACTGAATTCTAATCATGGCTCATTCTATATAATTACTACAGCACACATGTTGTATTCATATACTGTCCACACTGTCTATACACACCTGACATTACTCATTCTGATGATTACATTTCCATTCAATATTGAATTGTTTTGGCTATCAGTCTATTGTCATTGTTAGATGTTACTGTTGGAGTTGGATACACAAGCAAACCACTGCACCTGCGATGACATCTGACAATCTGTGTAAGCAAATAATAAACTTTGATTTGATTTATAAAAGCAGTTACAGCAGCTAGAAGACAATGTTGGCTGTCATGCAAATGTTGATCATGGAAAACTGATGTTTTTTTTCTCCAGTGGCCCTGACTGTGGGTATGCATGTTTTATCTGACATTTATATTATAGTTGATTAGCAGAAAATGAGGAGAGAAAATAAATTACAATTTGTAATAAACCATAAACCACTTATTAATCATGCCAAAACCTCTAAATAGCATGAACAATATGATTTGAAGGAATGGTACAGAACAATAACCTGTGTTTATTAAGACAACCTTTCTAGAGTTGAGTTATCCTACTTTTCCCAGCCCTGAGGAGGTAGAGGATGGGAATAACTAAAGCAAACGTGATGCATCTCAATGCTACTGCTCCTTCAAAAAGAATGATCAAATGAATAAATTGCACAAATTATTACTATGCTGTCTCTCTGTATGTTTTAACTACAGTTGCAGGTACTAAGAAGTTAGTGTGCGCCGCGATATAGGCAGAAGAATTTTAATTCAATGCGTCTTCAACACAACGATCTATCATCTCCTAATGAGAGTTTGTCACAAAACCCTGTAGTGCCAGCAACTGTAAATCTAACATGTCTCTGGCCCTCTTCTGCATGGCAGCCTTCCCTCCCTGTAGAGGTGAATCAGGGGTGAGACCATGACACTGAAGATGTTACCAATCAATAACAGGGGGAAGACATTGCAGTAGTAGTCAAGACTGGACGACTTGATGGCCCAACCAACAACCACAGGGATGGAGCTCGTCAAGATGATCACCAGGTTGGTTAAGATGATCCCAAAAGCTCTCATCTTTTGTGGGTCTGTCATCCCCTGTTTCTTCTCTCCCCCTCTGCCCCCCTCTACATCTCCTGGACCAGGCTGCTTCAGCACACGCAGGATGAAGAAGCAGCAGAGAGAAATGACAGCCACCCCAAGGCAATAGACAATGATGAGCACATTAACTGTGATTTCTACATTACCAATTAAAGGAATAGAAGAACATGCATAAGTAAGTGACAACAGCCAGACCGTGGTTGAACACACCACTCTGTACCTGCAGAGTCTGTACTTGAGGAAAGCCACAGGTTGGACCACCGCCAGGTAGCGCTCCACACAGATGCAGCTCTGGATCAGGGGCCTGCAGGTGCAGGAGAGGACATATAAAAAATACTCTGCCTGCAGTAAAGTGATGTTCTGGATGAGTAGATAGCTGATCACCTCTAGTAGACCCTCGACACATAACACCAGCTCCACTACAAACAGGTTAATAGGGAAGATCTGGGTTGGTTTGACACCTACAGAGAGACTTCCACTCAGAGAGAGCCAGAGGCACCAGACCAGGGCTGGTGTCCCCAGGAGGAAGCACAGGGCCTGGGCAGCAGAGTACAGGTTTAGAACAGCATAGCCCTGGTCAAAGCAAACATCCAAGTTGTCAAGGTAAGTTTGATTTCCTGAAGAGTCGTTCATCCTTGTGGAACAATATCTGAGCACACTGAGAAATGAGAGAAGGGAAATGACACGATTCATGACTTTACATTTTATATTAATAATATATTTGTAATAATATTATTGACAAAATACTGATGCAATATACCGATTCAAACATACATAAACATACTTTGTTATACATAGGTCTACTGTTATGTCAAGTACTGTTCATTGTCTCAGAATGTCCGAATGAAAACATAAAGAGGACATTTAAAACAATTAGCCTGAGATAACATTCTCAGTGTTAAATGTAAAATAACCTACCTGAGTTGTTTTGGTAACTCAGACCTTGATTCACAAAATCGGTGGTTTTCTCTCCTGCAGAAGGCTGTGTCCAACCCGATGAAACCACACGTACATGTATGAGTGACTTTAGACAAAGCTCTCTGTCCTGTGTTCTTCCTAACAAGTCACGTGCATCATTTACATACACACATCTGTGTGCCTTGCTGAATTGAGCTCCATCATATGTTGCATTTACAGCAGGTGATTTTATTTGACTAGAAATCCTATCAAAACTTTATCATGAACAAAACACAGATTAAAAAAATGCACATGCTGCATGCACACACACACACACACACACACACACACACACACACATACATACACACACTCACTCACACACACACACACACAGAGATGCAATTCCATCCTGCTCAGGTATTTGCATTTTGGCCTGAGCAGAAATGGAAGCACCATCACTCATATTACTCAGCACCTTTCTGTCCCAGCCACAGGTTAACCTGCAAGGACTGACTCTTTCACCTTACATAATCAAATCATATGGGCTTCAGACATACACAGTATTCATTTTATGGATTCTAGGTTCTCTTGAATTGCGTAGTGAATGCAGTATAGGTTTGTACTTACAGGTAGACTACAGCACATGTGATATCTTCATAAGACAATTTACATTCACTTAATGTTTACAAATCAGAGTATCAAAATATCAAATATATATATAAAATGTTTTTGGATGAAAAATATTTTTCTGTATTACTGATATTATCCCATACATAAGCATTGAATAACATATTAACTTTATGGAACAACAGTGTCTCCTATATCTGAGAGATACAAGAAACATGAGTAAAAATATATACATTACCAGTCAAAAGTTTGTACACACCTACTCATTCCAGGGTTTTTTACTTTGTTTATTATTATCTACTTTGTCGAACAATAGTGAAGACATCAATGCTATGAAATAACACATATGGAATCATGTAGTAACCAAAGAAGTGTTAAACAAATCAAAATATATTTTATATTTGAGATTCTTCAAAGTCGCCACCCTTTGCCTTGATGACAGCATTTTGCCTGGTGGTAGGTAATAAGGCTACCTTGGCAAACATGTCAGTGTTGTCATACCTTAATGTGTGGTGTCCCGTACACAACAGGAGATCCCTGATCCTGATGCAGAATACACAGGGTTTCTCCCTCTCAAATATTGGCTGATACCATTCAATTATATAATAGAAAAATACAATAGAAGTAAAAGTTGTGCCTAAAAAGTGCTACACAGCAGCCCAGCCTGTCACAAACATGGTTGTAAGAATCGGACCACAATGCAGTGTGGTTTGGGTTTATCATCTTTATTACGTGAACCGGCAAAAAACAATAAAGAACCAAACGAACGTGAGGCTATGCAGTGCTCAAGGCAACTATACAAAAACAAGATCCGACAACCAACAGGTGGGAAAAAGCTGCCTAAGTATGATCCCCAATCAGAGACAACGATAGACAGCTGCCTCTGATTGGGAACCATACCAGGCCAACATAGAAATAAAGAAATTAGAATGCCCACCCTAGTCACACCCTGACCTAAACCAAAATAGAGAATAAAGGTCAGGGCGTGACACAGCCTAAAACTCCAATGCAGATGTAGAAGCATGGTGGCTAGGATAAACTCCCTAGCAAGGCAGAAACCTTGGAATTAACCTAGAAAGGAACCAAGCTATAAGAGTTGGTCAGTCCTCTTCCGCCTGTACCGAGTTGAGATTATAACAGTACATGGCCAAGATGTTCAAACGTTCATAGATGACCAGCAGAGTCCAAAAATAATAATAAGTCAGATCAAACCTACCCAAATATGTGCTCCTCATCTAATGACCTAGGCTGATATCTGGTAAAAGTATCTCCTGTCCTCTCCATTTCTAGAAATTGGCAGAGTTAATCAGTGACACATGGAATGAAAGGGGTGATGCAAATACTGGACATATCTGCTGTCAGTATCAAGCCTGTATGTTAGTCAGGACTCCATCGCATCATCTTGCAAGTCTCCAAGTGCTGGCTCTATACTATCCTATTTTGAACAGGTCAAACTACACCTACCTATTGCTGGTCTCCTCTTTGACGACCATTGGTGAACAGGCATGAAGTGAAGCTAGAGGTAAAGTCTTTGCCAGTACCACATTGATAGGCTTGGCAGCTTATATCAGCTCCTGGCACCTTCTCTAAGATACTGATGGGTCTCACACAAACACACACTGAGCACTGATTACATTATAAATGGATAAGATTAGCATGATGGAACCAACCTGAAGGCTGCAGTCATCTTTCTATTTCACTTCAGATATAATGATATGAAAAGGAACAATCAGGCTGGTTCCACCAGGCTTGGTTTTGAAGGTGAATTGGAAAAAATACTAAAATGTTTTGACCTTTGACCAGGTCAACCGTCACTTGAATCGTGACCTGATTCAAGTGTCCTCCCTGTTCCCATTTATACAGTAGGGGTGCTCACAACGAGGGTATGTCTGTGTGGTAGGGAGGGTCCCCTTGGTCTTCTCTATGTCACATGTTCGGCTGCAGACTGGAGATCTCTTCAAGTGCAACTCAGACGGAGCTGACGGAGATGGCAGCATCGCGACTAACTCTCAGAAAACTTTGCAGTATTTAGTATTTTTATGTACTATTTTTTTTATTATTACCTCAGAAAATGATTTGTGTCATTACATACAGACTGGAAGAACTATTGGATATTACAGCGGCGGTAACTTCCCTGGAGCTGATCTTTAGTTCACTCTCCCCAGAGCAATTGAACACATTCCAGAGGCCGAACCAAAACATCGCTAGTGGAGGAGAGGCGGCCTACTGGTTCAACTTAGGAGGTGCGCACACCACCCACTTTGGATAACAAAGTTGATGAGCTTCAAGCAAGGATTTATTTCCAGAGACATCGGGCCTGTAACGTACTTTGTCTCACGGAAACATGGCTGTCTCGGGATACTCTGTCGGAGTCAGTAAAGCCAGTAGGATTGCCAGTACATTGCGCAGACAGGAATAAATATTGCAGAAGGGCGGGGGTGTGTGTTTCATGATTAACGATTCATGGTGTAATTCTTGGAACATTCATGAACTCAAGTAATTTTGTTCACACGACCTAGAATACCTCACAATTAAATGTCAATCAAATTATCTCCCAAGTTTATATCCCATCTCAAGCTGAAACCTCAAAGGCCCTCAAAGAACTTCACTGGACTTTACTCAAACTAAAAACCACACACAATATCCTTAGGCTGCATTTATTGTAGCTGGGGATTTTAACAAAGCAAATCTGAGGACCAGGCTGCCTAAATTCTATCAACATTTTTACTGTCCTATTCATGCTACTAAGACTCTCAAACATTGCAATTCAAAATCTGACCACAGCTCCATCTTAGTCCTCCAGTCCTGTAGGCAGAAACCCAAACAGGAATGCCCATGCTTCGTACTATTCAACGAATACCTATGTAGAATGTTGTTTATTGACTATAGCTCAGCATTCAACACTATAGTACCCTCCAAGCTCATCATTAAAACTCGAGGCCCTGGGTCTGAACCTTGCCCTGTGCAACTGGGTCCTGGACTTCCTTGACGGGCCACCCCCAGGTGGTAAAGGTAGGAAATGTCACATCCACTCCGCTGATCCTCAACACTGGGGCCCCACTAGGGTGCGTGCTCAGCCCCCTCCGGTACTCCCTGTTCACCCATGACTGATGGCCAAGCAGTAGTAGGCTTGATAACCAATGATGTCGAGACACCCTACAGGGAGGAGTTGAGGACTCTGGGAGTTTGATGCCTGGAAAACAACTTTTCACTCAACGTCAGCAAAGGAGATGATCATGGACTTCAGGAAACAGCAGAGGGTGCACCCCCCTATCTACATTGACGGGACAGTAGTGGAGAAGGTGGAAAGCTTCAAGTTCCTTGGTGTACACATCACTGACACACTGAAATGGACCACCCACACAGACAGTGTGGTAAAGTGCCACTTCCACCTCAGGAGGCTAAAGAAATTTAGCTTGTCTCCTAAAACCCTCACTAACATGTACAGATGTGCAATTGAAAGCATTCTGTTAGGCTGCATCACCGCCTGGTACGACAACTGCTCCGCCGGCAACCGCAAGGCTCTCTAGAGGGTGGTGCGGTCTGCCCAACGCATTACCGGGGGAAAACTACCAGGACACCTAACGACCAATGTCACAGGAAGGCCAAAAAGATAATCAAGGACATCAACCACCCGAGCCACTGCCTGTTCACCCCTTTATCATCCAGAAGGCGAGGTCAGTACAGGTGCATTAAAGCTGGGACCGAGAGACTGAAAAACAGATCCTATCTCAAGGTCATCAGACTGTTAAACAGCCATTACTAGCATATTCGAGGCTGCTGCTTAGGCATAGACTAGGAATCACTGGCCACTTTAAAGAATGGAACACCAGTCACTTTAATAATGTTTACATATCTGGCATTACTCCTCTCATATGTATATACTGTATTCTACACTATTCTATGGTAACTTAGTCATTTAATGTTTTCATTTCTGGCATTACTCATTTCATGCGTACTGTATATACTGTTTTCTATACTATTCTACGGCATCTCATTCACTTAATAATGCTTACATATCTTGAATTGCTCATCTCATATGTACATACTGTTTTTCTATACTATTCTACTGTAGTCTGTTCTGCTCTGAAATCACTCATCCATATGTATATAGTCTTAATTCATTCATACTTAGATTTGAATGTATTGGGTATATGTTGTGTAATTTGTTAGAGATTGCATGTTAGATATTACTGTACTGTCGGAGCTAGAAGCACAAGCATTTTGCTATAACCGCAATAACATCGGCTAACCACGTGTATGTGACCAATACAATTTGATTTGATTTTAAAAACTGCAGCAGTCAATCCTCATAAACTATGTACTTTCCTCATCTGCATTAGCATCGAACAGCCCCCGTGATATGCAGCTGTTCAGGGAAGCTAGAAACCATTATACACAGGCAGTTAGAAAAGCCAAGGCTAGCTTTTTCAAGCAGAAATTTGCTTCCTGCAACACTAACTCAAAAAAGTTCTGGGACACTGTAAAGTCCATAGAGAATAAGAACACCTCCTCCCAGCTGCCCACTGCACTGAAGATAGGAAACACTGTCACCACTGATAAATCCACCATAATTGAGAATTTCAATAAGCATTTTTCTACGGCTGGCCATGCTTTCCACCTGGCTACTCCTACCCCTGTCAACAGCACTGCACCCCCAACAGCAACTCGCCCAAGCCTTCCCCATTTCTCCTTCTCCCAAATCCATTCAGCTGATGTTCTGAAAGAGCTGTAAAATCTGGACCCCTACAAATCAGCCGGGCTAGACAATCTGGACCCTTTCTTTCTAAAATTATCTGCCGAAATTGTTGCCACCCCTATTACTAGCCTGTTCAACCTCTCTTTCGTGTCGTCTGAGATTCCCAAAGATTGGAAAGCAGCTGCGGTCATCCCCCTCTTCAAAGGGGGGGGGGACACTCTTGACCCAAACTGCTACAGACCTATATCTATCCTACCATGCCTTTCTAAGGTCTTCGAAAGCCAAGTCAACAAACAGATTACCGACCATTTTGAATCTCACCATACCTTCTCTGCTATGCAATCTGGTTTCAGAGCTGGTCATGGGTGCACCTCAGCCACGCTCAAGGTCCTAAACGATATCTTAACCGCCATCGATAAGAAACATTACTTTGCAGCCGTATTCATTGATCTGGCCAAGGCTTTCGACTCTGTCAATCACCACATCCTCATCGGCAGACTCGACAGCCTTGGTTTCTCAAATGATTGCCTCGCCTGGTTCACCAACTACTTCTCTGATAGAGTTCAGTGTGTCAAATCGGAGGGTCTGTTGTCCGGACCTCTGGCAGTCTCTATGGGGGTGCCACAGGGTTCAATTCTTGGACCGACTCTCTTCTCTGTATACATCAATGAGGTCGCTCTTGCTGCTGGTGAGTCTCTGATCCACCTCTACGCAGACGACACCATTCTGTATACTTCTGGCCCTTCTTTGGACACTGTGCTAATTAACTTCTTGCTCCTACTTGAGACGCAGATGTCTCAAGTAGACACCTGGAAATGCAACTTCGCTACGCTAAATGCTAAATGTACTCGTTAAAAAACAAACGTTCATCAAAATTCACATGCAGGGTATTGAATTAAAGCTACACTCGTTGTGAACCTAGCCAACAAGTCAGATTTTTAAAATGCTTTTCGGCGAAAGCATGAGAAGCTATTATCTGATAGCATGCAACACCCCAAAATGCTTGAATGCGACGTAAACAAAGATTTAGCTTACCCGGCGCTACACAAAACGCAGAAATAGAATATAAAACATTCATTACCTTTGACGAGCTTCTTTCTTGGCACTCCTATATGCCCCATAAACATCACTGTTGGGTCTTTTTTTCGTTTAAATCGGTCCATATATACCCAAAATAGCTTTCTATGGAAGCTGTGTGATTCAGAAAAAAACATTGTTTTAAAACGCTGCGTCATTTTTTTAAATTAAAAAAGTCGACGATAAACTTTCACAAAACACTTCGAAATACTTTTGTAATCCAACTTTAGGTATTAGTAAATGTTTATAATCTATCAAAATGATTACAGGGCGATGTGTATTCAATAGCTCCTTGTCTTCAAATCAATGGCTGCCAATGTGCACATTCAAAACATCCTGGTGGAGACCGGAAGAAATTGAATCCAGTTAGTTGGATTTACTAAGAAAAAAGTCCCTGGAAAATGACGACAATGGCGACATCGTGTGGAATCTGTAGGAATTGCATGCAGGTCCATAATTCATTTTGTGCCCTTTTAACAACCCATGAAAGTGACGCATGGAAATAATTTTTAGCTTTCAGAGAGCAGTTTTTCTTGCGCTTTTCGATGAAACACACGATCTGTTATAGTCACAGCCGTTATTTAACCAGTTTTAGAAACTTCAGAGTGTTTTCTATCCTCACATACTAATCATATGCATATACTATATTCCTGGCATGAGTAGCAGGACGCTGAAAAGTTGCGCGATTTTTAACAGAATGTTCGAAAAAGGAAGGGGTAGACTTAAGAACCCTCCAGGCAAGCTTCAATGCCATACAACTCTCCTTCCGTGGCCTCCAATTGCTCTTAAATACAAGTAAAACTAAATGCATGCTCTTCAACCGATCGCTACCTGGACGGCTCTGACTTAGAATACGTGGACAACTACAAATACTTAGGTGTCTGGTTAGACTGTAAACTCTCCTTCCAGACCCATATCAAACATCTCCAATCCAAAGTTAAATCTAGAATTGGCTTCCTATTTCGCAACAAAGCATCCTTCACTCATGCTGCCAAACATACCCTTGTAAAACTGACCATCCTACCAATCCTCGACTTTGACGATGTCATTTACAAAATAGCCTCCAATACCCTACTCAACAAATTGGATGCATTCTATCACAGTGCAATCCGTTTTCTCACCAAAACCCCATATACTTCCCACCATTGCGACCTGTACGCTCTCGTTGGCTGGCCCTCGCTTCATACTCGTCGCCAAACCCACTGGCTCCATGTCATCTACAAGACCCTGCTAGGTAAAGTCCCCCCTTATCTCAGCTCGCTGGTCACCATAGCATCTCCCACCTGTAGCACACGCTCCAGCAGGTATCTCTCTAGTCACCCCCAAAACCAATTCTTTCTTTGGCCGCCTCTCCTTCCAGTTCTCTGCTGCCAATGACTGGAACGAACTACAAAAATCTCTGAAACTGGAAACACTTATCTCCCTCACTAGCTTTAAGCACCAACTGTCAGAGCAGCTCACAGATTACTTCACCTGTACATAGCCCACCTATAATTTAGCCCAAACAACTACCTCTTTCCCAACTGTATTTAATTTATTTATTTATTTTGCTCCTTTGCACCCCATTATTTGTATTTCTACTTTGCACATTCTTCCATTGCAAAACTACCATTCCAGTGTTTTACTTGCTATATTGTATTTACCTTGCCACCATGGCCCTTTTTTGCCTTTACCTCCCTTCTCACCTCATTTGCTCACATTGTATATAGACTTGTTTATACTGTATTATTGACTGTATGTTTGTTTTACTCCATGTGTAACTCTGTGTCGTTGTATCTGTCGAACTGCTTTGCTTTATCTTGGCCAGGTTGCAATTGTAAATGAGAACTTGTTCTCAACTTGCCTACCTGGTTAAATAAAGGTAAAACAAAAAATAAATAAATAAAATAAAAAATGAGTTGGTGTTCACTGGGAGGGCCTGTGACAGGGTGATACAATAGACAGCCAAGTGATAAATAGCATTTTATTATGAAGAAAGGGCAAAGCTTTTTGATAATGCACTTCACAACCAAAATTACTATTTGTATCTGCTTGGTTGGGTAATTAACCTACTAGTTTATCAAACACGGTATTTTTTTAATACAACTTTAAACATATCACACATTAACATTGTCAACAAAGCTGTCTGTGTCATCAGGGCTGTAACTCAGGTAGAGCTATTTTTTGTAACCACAGTCACAAAATCATAAACCCCACCCATTTCTACAATATATCTTCTTAAAATGTTATTTTAAACCTAACCCTAACTTCAACCCTAACCTTAACCACACTGCTAACCATATGCCTAAACATAATAGTAAATGAAGACAAAAAATCAAATGTTTGGATTAGATTCAGGCCGGTGTAGCCGTTACTGTACAATGTAAACTACTTAACTTCTGTACATTGCGCTGGTCCGTACAATTTACCTTATTTTAGCGCCCAAAAAACGTAATTCCAAATCAAGTGTTATATCAGTACCATTGTAAAGCACAATTTCTCCCCTTTCCAACAAAATCAATGACAAGACCTTCATGATACCCTTCTCCGTATGATGCAAGAATGCAATGAGCTCCGTCAGGTCTTGTCACGTTCGTCAATGTGTAGACCAAGGTGCAGCGTGATTGGAATACATTCTTCTTTTAATAAACGAAGAACACTTAAACAAACTAACAAAACAACAAAATGAACGTGAAGCTATAAACATTTAGTGCTGACATGCAACTACACATAGACAATAACCCACAAAAACCTAAATGGCAAATGGCAACCTAAATAGGATCCTCAATCAGAGACAACAATAAACAGCTGCCTCTGATTGGGAACCAATTCAGGCCACCATAGACCTACAATACCCTAGACTTACAAAAATACCATAGATCTACAAAAAAACAATGTTTGAATAGAAGTCTGAATCAACGTTTGAATAGAAATGCAGTTCACACCCCAGATTGGGTGTACTGTGTAACATGTCATATGACTGTCATCTGATGAAGATTTTCAAGAGGTTAGTGAATAATTTTTCTTTTAATCCTGCTTTTGTCATTTTATCTTTTGTGGTAAAACATGTAAAAAATCTGACACGCTGGGTAGATGAACAAGGTGTTTATCTTTCATTTGAGGTATTGGACTTGTTAATTTGTGGAGGTTAAATATTTCTAAGAATATTTTTGCATTCCCTGCGCCACCTTTTCAGCTGAACGGGGGGGGGGGGGGGGGGGGGTGGAGTTCCCTGAGGGGAACGCCTCGCCTCAACTTAACCTGTTAATACTAAATGATAACTCTACAGGGCAGCAGGTAACAGGGCGGCAGGTAACAGTCGTTTCTGGACATTTAAATTTGTCCAGGAATCGGAATTGATGATATATTCCCATTTGATTCTTAAAGAATATAACTTATAATTGCCTCATGACCTTAGATCAACTGCCGTACCCTATCAGATCTCAATATAAGAGCTTTAAAACCTGTTAAGGATATGGCAGACATACGCCCCCTTTGGAGAGATTGGGTACCCCTAGTAAACTGGAAAAAAAATCTGTCAAAAATTGCTAATATATGCAAATAAAAATTATTATTGGATAGAAAACACTCTAAAGATTCTAAAACCGTTGGAATTATGTATGTAAGTATAGCAGAACTCACAGGGCAGGCATTCTTCCAAACTAGTTTTTGTGGCCATGAAAGTTGGAGCAACTTTGACGTCATGGCCCCCACACTTCCCAACCAGTTATGATTCTGGGGACACTTTCTATCTCTTCCGCTAGATGTCCTCTTTCATTAGAGCTTTGAATCGTTCAAATCCCGCGAGAATTGACCCTATGGGAGTGAAATTAGTGCGTGCCACGAGAGAATAGGCTGTGCGTATGGGCGCGAATTGGTCCCAGCCATTCCTTTGTTCCAGCACTCAAGAGAAGAGCAGACGATGGCCGATTGAATTGAAGTTTGTTTTGCGTGTCTAAAACATCATAAAGCTTGCTTCTGCACTTAGTTTGACCTGTTTAGTCGACATATAATATGTAATTTTGAAGTTTTGATGCGCAACTTTTCCGGACCAGAGGACGTTTTGGGTGCATTTCAGCTGATGTTATTAGCAGTAGCTAATACAAAGACGCAAGACTTGAAACCAAACGATGTATTGGGTAAGTATGAAGCCTTCCAGAACATTCTGAACGAAGACCATCGAAGGTAAGGGAATATTTATGCTTAAATCTGTGTTTCTGTTGACTCCAACATTACGTGGAAATGTAGCTTGGAACTGAGCGCTGTCTCAGCATATGGAATAGTGTGCGATTTCTGTAACGTTAAAAATAAATCTAACACAGCGGTTGCATAAAGAAGCAGTGTATCTTTCTAACTATATGTAGAACATGTATATTTAGTCAAAGTTTATGATGTCTATTTACGTTATCTTGCCGCGCTACATAGATTTCCTGCGGGCATTTTTGAGTAATTTCTGAAGGTGAACTCACTGTAAATGGACATTTATGGATATAAATGGCATATTATTGAAAAAAAAAAAATGTACTGTGTAATATGTCATATTACTGTCATCTGATGAAGATTTTCAAAAGGTTAGTGAGCGATTTATTTTTTAATCCTGCGTTTGTTGATTGCATGTTTTGGCTATTGAAATGAGCTGTGTCTGGTGGTGGTTTTACATATATATGTGCTATGTTTTCGCCGTAAAACATTTTAGAAATCTGACTTGCTGGCTAGATGAACAAGGTGTTTATCTTTCATTTGAGCTATTGGACTTGTTAATGTGTGGAGGTTAAATATTTTTAAGAATATTTTTGCGTTCCATGCGCCACCGTTTCAGCTGAACGTGGGAGGGTTGATTCCCAATTGGGAACCAGTATCGTAGACAGGTTAACTCCCTTGTTTGTAAACAGCATACATGTAAACAAACACTGTTATTAAGCCTGAACATTTGCGAGTTTCTCCCCATCCCTTAGCCGTATACCAAAACAGTGGATGCGAATCCGCAATGTTATTGTTTGAATTGTGTATTGCCGTTTTAACAACAACTCTGATGCTAGAGTAATGTATTTCACAAAAAACTTTTGGAACGTGCCACTACATTAAAACAATTGATCAAGTAAAAAATGACACAAATTCTTCAACACCTTTCGTGTTTCCAAAAATATTTAAACTGTAGTTACAGGCAATGAAGTCTTCCAGATCTGCGGTATTGACAGAATATGTTGTGTTTCAATGTTTGCATAACACAATGCTCTATCGTCTCCTAGAGAAAGTTTGTAAAAAAAAGAAGTTATTTTAGTGCCTGTAACTGTAAGTCTAACGTGTCTCTGGCCTCCTTTGGCATGGACGTCGTCCCTCTCTGTGGAGGTGCATCAGGGTGAGACCATAACAGTAATGATATTAAAAAACAGCAACATGTGGAAGACATTGCTAGTATTGTCAACACTGAATGACAGGGTGGCGTAACCAACGACAACTGGGATGGAGCTCACCAAGTTGATCACCAGGTTGGTTAAGACAATCCCAAAAGCTTGCATCTTATGTGGGTCTGTCGTCCCCTGTTTCTTCTCTCCCCCTTTGCCCCCCTCTACCTCTCCTGGACCAGGCTGCTTCAGCACACGCAGGATGAAGAAACAGCAGAGAGAAAGGACGGCCACCCCAAGGCACTAATGATCTGAGATTTCTTCATAACCCAATAAAGAGATAAAACATGAATAAGTGAGCGACAACAGCCAGACCACAGTTGAACAAACCAGCCTGTAGCTCCTCAGCCTGTACTTGAGGAAAGTCACAGGTTGGGCTCTGGAGCAGGGGCCTGCAGGTCCAGGAGAGGTAATATAGGAAATATACAACCTGACGTAACATTGTAGCCTTCCGGATGAATAGATAGCTGATCACCTCGAGAAAACACTCAACACAGAACACCAGCTCCACTGCAAACAAAATAATGGCACTTCCTGGATGGATTTTCCTCAGGTTTTCGCCTGCCATATCAGTTCTGATATACTCACAGACATTATTTTATTTTATTATTTTATTTTCTGGGCATGAGTAGCAGGCAGTTTACTTTGGGCACGCTTTCATCCGGAGGTGAAAATAATGCCCCCTACCCTAGTGAGGTTAACTTCCTGACTGATGTCTTGACATGTTGCTTCAATATATCCACACAATATTCCTCCATTATGATGCCATCTATTTTGTGAAGTGCACCAGTCCCTCCTGCAGCAAAGCACCCCCACAACATGACGCTGCCATCCCCATGCTTCACGGTTGGGATGGTGATCTTTGGCTTGCAAGCCTCCTCCTTTTTCCTCCAAACATAACAATGGTCATTATGGCCAAACAGCTCTATTTCTGTTTCATCAGACCAGAGGATATTTCTCTTTGTCCCCATGTGCAGTTGTAAACCGTAGTCTGACTTTTTTATGGCAGTTTTGGAGCAGTGGCTTCTTCCGTGCTGTGCGGCCTTTCAGGTTATGCCGATATAGGACTCGTTTTACTGTGGATATAGATACTTTTGTACCTGTATTGCTGTATGTTTTAAAATAAGTGTGGGAATAAACCAAATCTGATTGATTCAACAGTTCAGGTCCGTCCATGTCTGTCTGTCACTTAAGATTACAGCATGTCATCAAATATGTATCCCCCTTCAGTGATGAATGCACCTGTCTTGGTGAATTGTATTACCATTATGAAACGAACGCAGACAGGGACAATTGGAGAAAAAAAAATCATTACTTTCTATGAACATTGGGACCTGCATGATGTTTTCATTGGCTATTTGCATAATAGTCAACATTGCCTTTCAGCTGTTGTAAGTGCCTCTGTTTAGGAGGCAGACTACATAATATTAATTTATTACTGAATTACAATATAGTACCATAGTATTAATACTAAGTACACATTTCACATATTGACTGTCAATATGGTAATATAACTCACGTTATAGCATATGTTACTATTTTAGATCATGAAAAATACATAAATAAAAAAAGGTTTCACTTGTTTAAAAAATGTGTGTTTAAACATAGATTGTATTTTTTTTCATATGAATATATCACATGGTTTACCTGTAAGTACAAGCCTATACTGTAGGCACGATGCAATTAAAGAGATCCAGAAACCGAACAACAGACGAATAGTGTGTATTTTTGAAGTCCACATGATATGATTATGTAAGGTGAAAGAGTCAGCCCTTGCAGCTGGCTGGGTTAACCTGTGGCTGGGACAGACAAGTCCTGAGAGATATGATTGTTGATGGTTCCATTTCTGTTTGTGCCAAAAATGCAAATCCCTGAGGAAGTTGAAATTGCATTTCTTTGTGTTTATGTTTGTGTGTGTGTGTGTGTGTGTGTGTGTGTGTGTGTGTGTGTGTGTGTGTGTGTGTGTGTGTGTGTGTGTGTGTGTGTGTGTGTGTGTGTGTGTGTGTGATTCATTGCATGAGCATGCATGCCGCATATAATTTTTTTTAAATCTGTGCTTTGTTCAGTATTTCCATGTTTTGATAGGATTTTTAGTCAAATAAAATGACCTGCTGTAAACAAATCATACAATAATGCTCAATTCATCAATGCCCACATGGGTGTGTATGTAAATAACACAACACGTGACTTGTTAGGAAGAACACAGGACAGAGAGCTTTGGCTAAAGCCACTCATACATGTAGGTGTTGTACCATCGGGTTGATCTCAGCCTTCTGCTGGAGAAAGAACTACAAAGCAAGATCCGAGTTACCGACACAACCAGGGTAGGTTATTTTACATTTGAACATCATTGTGTATGTGATCTTTGGCAAACTGTTTTACATTTCATGTGTTTATTCAGAGTTTCTGAGAAAATGTACAATGTTTCGACTGAAATAACAGTAGACCTACTTATATCTAATTATTTTTGTGTGTCTGCATCAGTGTATTTCATCAATATTTTGCGTTCAATATATTAAAGCATAATCTCATGAATTGTGAAATCTCCCCTTTCTCATATCTCAGTGGGGTCGTTTATAGTGTTCTACAGGGATGAATGACTCTTCAGGAAATCACACTTACCTTGACACCTGGGATGTTTGCTTGGACCAGGGCTACGTTGCACCAGTACTTTTCCATGCTGCCCAGGCCCTGTGCTTCCTCCTGGGAACCCCAGCTCTGTTATGGTGCCTCTGGCTCTCTCTGAGTGGAAGTCTCTCTGGAGGTTTTAAATCCACACAGATCTTCCCTATAAACCTTTTTGCAGTGGAGCTGGTGTTTTGTGTCCAGGGTCTACTAGAGGTGATCTGCTATCTTCTCAGCAAGAATCTCATGTTTCGGAAGGTTCTTCGCATCCCGTATTACCTCGCCTGGACCTGCAGGCCCCTGCTCCAGAGCTGCATCTGTGTGGAGCACTACCTGGCGGTGGCCCAACCTGTGGCTTTCCTCAAGTACAGACTCCGGAGGTACAGGGTGGTGTGTTCAACCATGGTCTGGGTGCTGTCGCTCGCTTTTGGATGTCCTCAATTCGATGATGAAGAATCAGCAGCTTACGTGGTCATCATAGTCTATTGCCTTGGGGTGGCCATCATTTCTCTCTGCTGCTTCTTTATCCTGCGTGTGCTGAAGCAGCCTGGTCCAGGAGAGGAAGAGGGGGGCAGAGGGGGAGAGAAGAAACAGGGGACGACAGACCCACATAAGATGAGAGCTTTTGGGATCGTCTTAACCAACCTGGTGATCATCTTGACGAGCTCCATCCCGGTGGTTGTTGGTTACGCCACGCATTCATCCCATGTGTTTCAAAACTGCAATTTCATCCCCATCTTGCTGATTGTTAACATTTTCAGTGTCCTGGTCTCACCCCTGCTGCACCTCTACAGAGAGGGAAGGCTACCATGCAGAAGAGGGCCAGAGACACGTTAGACGGGGGCACTAATGTTCAGGTTTTTGTTACAAACTAATGTTAGTTGACGATAATGTGTCGTATTAAATACACATTTAATTAAAATAGTTTTGTCAATTTCGCGGTGCAGTCTAACTTCTTAGTGCCTGCAACTGTAGTTTAAACATATGTAGACACGGCATAGGCGTATAATTATTGGTGTAATTTTTTATTTGAATAATTATTACGACTTTTTTGGGGGTGGCTTGTGGCAATAGCATTTTGTGAGACAGTGCATATTGTTGTTAACTGCATCACTTGTTTTTCTTGTTTTCATATTGAATGTTGGTTCCTTTAACTCATTTTACAATTCATATTTGGACGGGGTGGCTAGATAGGGGATTATTCATTTAGCTTCAGCATTAAGTCATAGATTGTATTCTTCACATAGTCGTTCTACTTTACAGACCCCTGATGTTAAATAGATACTATGTGATTTTTTTTTTACTTATCGAGAATTAGATGAACTCATGAATTCCAGTTTCATGTATCTGCGTCCAGTATGAAGTTAGATGTAGCTAGCTTGCTTGCTGTACCTGAATACATCCAGTATTTGTGCTAAGCTATTTAGCATGGGATTGCAATACTACCTTTAACTTCCTTCATATTGGGCACAGATACATGAACATGGTATTCTCGACTTCACCTGACTCTCGGGATATAGAAAAAGGGTCTCCCGACCTATCTGTTTAAAATTGGCTATTTTAATGGCAGATGCACGTCAATTCAAATGTCAATACATTAGCCAACTATAGGATCCATTTAGAATCATATATCTTTCAGATCATTTAGGTGTATTCTGACTCCAATGACTTTCTCGTTCAACGTGTTGGTTAGTTACCCTCCTGGCTGGGAAACTAACCTGCCATCTGGGGTTAAAGAGTTTTACATGTTTAATACATGGTTTATGGTTCAACTAAACAGTGTGAGTGTCTGGGGGCGGGGGAGTAAAAGGGTCATTTGTTGTATGTGAAATTGTGATTTTACTTGTCATTGTATAGCTGTTAATGTAAGTGAAATTACTGATATTTTTTTAATGATTTTGCTATCACCTCATTCTCAAAATTCCAATCTATTACTAACGGTTTGGTTTGCTTTAAAAAAATGTAACCACAGAAAAATATATACTACAATATTAACTTGGCAAAGTCATCTTTTAACTTGTATTAAATGCTGTATAGCCAGCCTGGTTTCGACTAGAGATACCATAGTAAAAGTAAATAAGGGGCACTCAAATTAGTATGATATATTAAGCTTGGTTTAGTTACGTAAGACAGAAGGATACTTAAGGCAAAAACAAACGGAGGGTGGTCGGCTAGCTGTATAATGCAAATGTTTAACAAGCCAAAGGTTGCTTATTCAAATCTCATCACAGACAATTTTATTTTATTAGGAATTTTGGAAATTCTTAATACTTTTTTGCTACTTTGCATCTAGTTAGATTGTTAGCTGTCCCTTCCCCTAACCTTTAACCCTTAACCCTACTCCAAACCTTAAACCTAACCTTAACCCCTAAACCTAACCTTAACCTTAACATGACCCGAAGGTTGCGTGATCAAATCTCATCACAGACAACTTTAGCATTTTAGCTAATATATTTTGCAACTACTTGGCATTTTAGCTAACCATTCCTAACCTTAACCCGCATCTTAACCCTAACCGCTCACCCTTTGCCTAGCTAACATTTAGCTATATTAGCTACTAGCTAATGTAAGCCACCTAGCTAACTACAATTCTTAACATATCATCAAATATTTTTTGAATTTGAATTTGTAACATATCATATGAATTGTAATTCATAACACACGAAATGGATGATGGACATCAACAAATTAATTAATACCATGCAAAACATATCATATCATACTAAAGGGAGGGAGATACAGTCCAGGTTGGAATAGCAATTGCTTCTCTGCTTTTGAGTGATGTTCTATGTTGAAATGTATTGCTGTATGCTTTATAGGATGTGTGGAATAAAGAAAAACTGATTGATTCAACAGTTCAGCTCCCTGTATGTGTGTCACTGATGACTACAGCATGTCATCAAATATGTATTCCACTTCAGTGATGAAAGCACATGTCTTGGCTAATTGTATCAACATTAGGAAACATGCAAACTTAGATATGTCATACTGGAAACACCAATTAGCTTCGAAGAACATCTGGAGCTGCCTGTTTTCATTGGCTATTTGCATGTAAGCCAACATTTGAGTGTTTGACATGCTACGTGATCTCCTCATATTCAACAGTCAGTGTTGACTTGTGTCCTGATGAGAAAACACATTTCTCCAGCTATACCAGGGAAAAGAGGGCATTATCAGCATATTGTTATGGATGTAAACAAATGAATGTCATTTGAAAACATTTACTTTGCTGTTAATCTGGCTGCAGAGGTTGTGACTGTGTTAGCTGTAACTACCTGGCTAGCTAGTAAGCAAGGGATAAGAACATTGTCAGTGAGCATTGCAACGGAACATAAAGAACGAACGACTAGGTTGCGTCCATAAATAGCGAACTAATCGAACGAACGACTCTCTAGCAACCAAAAGATGAGAAAGTATGGATTTTCTTGTATATACAGTATATTGGTTCTATAATGAACAAAATATAAAGGCAACATGTAAAGTGTTGGTCCCTTGTTTTTTGAGCTAATATAAAATATCCCAGACATTTTCCATACACACAGGAAGCTTATTTCTCTCAAATTTTGTGAACACATTTTTTTTTACATCCCTGTTAGTTAGCATTTCTCCCTTGCAAAGATAATCAAATCAAATTTGATTTGTCACGTACGCCAAACACGACAGGTGTAGACATTACCGTGAAATAATTGCAAGCCCTTAACCAAAAATGCAGTTCATGAAATAGAGTTAAGAAAATATTTACTAAATAAAGTAACACAATAAAATAACAATACCAATACTATATACAGGGGGTACCGGTACCGAGTCAATGTGTGGGGGTACAGGTTAGTCGAGGTAATTTGTACGTGTAGGTAGCGGTAAAGTGACTATGCATTGATAATAAACAGTGAGTAGCAGCATTGTAAATAGTCTGGGTGGCCATTTGATTAATTGTTCAGCAGTCTTATGGCTAGGTGGTAGAAGTTGTTAAGGAGCCTTTTGGACCTAGACTTGACTAACAGTATCCCTTTGGCTACTGGAGTCTTTGACAATATTTTGGGCCTTCCCCTGACACCGCCTAGTATATAGATCCTGGATGGCAGGAATCTTGGCCCCAGTGATGCACTACCCTCTGTAGCGCCTTTATGGTCAGATGCCGAGCGGTTGCAATACCAGGCGGTGATGCAACAGGTCAGGATGCTCTCAATGGTGCAGCTGTATAACTTTTTGAGGATCTGGGAACACATGCCAAATATTTTCAGTCTCCTGAGGGGGAAAGGGTGTTGTTGTGCCCTCTTCACGACTGTCTTGGAACTCTCAACCCGCTCCACGACAACACCAACAATGTGAATGGGGGCGTATTCGGCCCTCCATTTCCTGTAGTTCACAATCAGCTCTTTCATCTTGCTCACATTGAGGGAGAGGTTGTTGTGCTTGCACCACACTGCCAGGTCTCTGACCTCCTCCCTACAGGTCTCATCACTGTTGATGATCAGGCCTGCCACTGTTGTGTCATCGGCAAACTTAATGACGGTGTTGGAGTCGTGCCTGGCCATGCAGTCATGAGTGAACAGAGAGTAGAGGAGGGGACTGAGCACACACCCATGAGGGGCCTCCGTGTTGTAGATCAGCGTGGCAGATATGTTGTTACCTACCCTTACCACCTGGGGGAGGCCTGTCAGGAAGTTCAGGATCCAGTTGCAGAGGGAGGTGTTTTGACGCAAAGTTCTTAGCTTAGTGGTGAGCTTTGAGGGCACAATGGCGTTGAACTGTCGTCAATGGATAGCATTCTCACACATGTGTTCCTTTTGGCCAGGAATTAAAGGACAGTGTGGAGTGCAATAGAGATTGAATCATCTGTGGATCTGTTGGAACATATGCAAATTGGAGTAGGTCTAGGGTTTCTGGGATGATGGTGTTGATTTGAGCCATGACCAGCCTTTCAAACACATCATGGCTACAGTGAGTGCTTTGGGTTAGTAGCATTTTAGGCAGGCTACCTTAGTGTTCTTGGGCACATGGTGGTATGTTTGAAACATGTTGGTATTAAAGACTCAGTCAGGGACAGGTTGAAAATGTCAATAAAGACACTTTCCAGCACATGCTCAGAGTAAACATCCTGGTAATCCGTCTGGCCCTGTGGCCTTGTGAATGTTGACCTGTTTAAAGGTCTTACTCAAATAAGGCTACGGAGAGCATGATCACACAGATGTCTGAAACAGCTGATGCGCTCATGCATGCGTCAGTGTTTCTTGCCTCGAAGCGAGCATATAAGTAATTTAGCTTGTCTGGTAGGCTCGTGTTACTGGGCAGCTCGCGGCTGAGCATCCCTTGCAGTCTGTAATAGTTTGCAAACCCTGCCACATCCGACAAGCGTCGGAGCTGGTGTAGTACAATTCAATCCTAGTCCTGTATTGATGCTTTGCCTGTTTGATGGTTCATCGCAGGGCATAGATTTCTTATAAGCTTCCGGAGTAGTGGCCCGCTTCTTGAAAGTGGCAGCTCTACCATTTAGCTCAGAAATTAGACAAAAAAACTGAAAACTTGAGCGTGCACAACTATTCACTCCCCCAAAATCAATACTGTGTAGAGCCACCTTTTGCAGCAAGTACAGCTGCAAGTCTCTTGGGATATGTCTCTATAAGCTTGGCACATCTAGCCACTGGAATTTTTGCCCATTCTTCAAGGCAAAACTGCTTGAGCTCCTTCAAGTTGGATGGGTTCCTCTGGTGTACAGCAATCTTAAAAACTTGTTGGGGATAGGGGGCAGTATTTTCACTTTGGATGAATTGCGTGCCCATAGTGAACTGCATCCTACTCTGTCCTAGATTGCTAATATATGCATATTATTATTACTATTGGATAGAAAACACTAAAGTTTTTAAAACTATTTGAATTATGTCTGTGATTATAACAGAACTCATAGGGCAGGCAATCTTCCAAACAGGAAGTGAAATTCTGAATGCGGGGCTAATTTTAATTAAATCGCCTCTTCTCTTCCCCAAAAAATATGGATCTGTTAGCACTTCCTACAGCTTCCACGAGATGTCCTCATTCAGTAGAACGTGGAATGGAGCCTCTGGTGTGAACTTTGACCGAATGGGAGGGGAATGAGTCACTGTCCTGGCAGAATGCAATTTGCCTGTGGCGCATTTGTCTGTTGATATCACAATCGTTCCATTTGGCTGCAGATGAAAACGTATGCTCCGGTTGGAACGTTATTGGATATATATGAAAATAACATCCTGAAGATTGATTCTCTACCTAGTTTGACCAGTTAATTCGACCTGGAATATATATTTTTGAAGTTTTCATCCGAGTTCGCCTGGACCAGCGTCAGCTTTTGGGCACGTGAGCTGAAAGTGGTAGCAAATGCAGCTATTTGGACACTAGTAATGGACATTATGGAACAAAACAATTATTTATTGTGGAACTAGGACTCCTTGCACTGCATTCTGATGAAAGATCATCAAAGGTAAGGGAATATTTATGATGTAATTTCGTATTTCTGTTGACTCCAACATGGCGGAGAAATATATTTACGTCTTAGCGTTATACCTACCATTATTGCATGGTAGGCTTTTTTCGTAATGTTTTAAAAAATCTGACACAGCAGTTGCATTACCCCGGATATTTTGGAGGCATTTCTGAATATGGCGTCAATGTAAACTGAGATTTGTGGATATAAATATGCATATTATCAAACAAAACATAAATGTATTGTGTAACTTAGTGCCTGCAACTGTAGTTTAAATATATTTAGACATTGCAAAGGCAATAAAGAATGTGTATTTTTTTATTCTGAACATCGTTTTTACTGTTTTTATTTGGTGGAGTGAAGCATTTTGTGAGATATTGCTTGTTAGTTTACAATTTTATTGATACAAACACATTAGTAAAAAAGCTCCCATTTTTGGTTCTGGTAGTGTACAACGGTTGAAAAAAGCTCATGAGCATTTATAAGTTATATTTTTCAAGAATCTGACGATATATATCATTAATTTAAAAGTCAAAGAATTAATGTAGCAATCACAGATTGCCACTTTAAAGCCTCAAAATGTAATCATATTACCAAAACAGTGGGGGGAAGCTGCTTTGTCTCAAAACTAACATTGTATTATTTCACTGTAATAGCTACAGTAAATTGGACAATGCAGTTAGATTAACACAAATGTAAGCTTTCTGCCCATATAACACATGTCTATGTCCTGGGAAATGTTCCTGTTACTTACAACCTCATGCCAATCGCATTAGCCTACGTTAGCTAAACCGTCCCGTCGGGGACCAACCGATCCTGAAGAAGTTTTAAGGGGAAACATTTAAGTCGTCTTGGAATGGCCTAGTGATAGCCCACACCTCAATCCTGTTGAGAACCTGTGGTATGACTTTATGCTGCGCCACGATATTGACTTTTTTTTCATTCAACGCATATTTAACACAAAGCTCTATTGCCTCCTGGAGATAGGTTGTCACATGAACCTGTTATTTTAGTGCCACTATTGTAGGTCTAACCTGTCTCTGGCCCTCTTTGACATGGCAGACTTCCCTCTCTATAGAGGTGCGTTACGGGTGAGACCAGGACACTGAAGATGTTAATGATCATTAACATGGGGACAAGCAACCACACTGATAGAGCTCGCCAAGATGATCACCAAGTTGGATAAGACGATCACAAAAGCTCTCATCTTATGTGGGACTGTCGTCCCCTGTTTCTTCTCTCCCCCTCTGCCCCCCTCTACCTCTCCTGGACCAGGCTGCTTCAGCACACGCAGGATGAAGAGGCAGCAGAGAGAAATGATGGCCACTCCAAGGCAATACAAACTAAGGAGCGCAAAATATTTGGTTTCTTCATAACCCATTAAAGGAATAGAAGAACATGCATAAGTAAGTGACAACAGCCAGACCGTGGTTGAACACACCACCCTGTACCTCCGGAGTCTGTACTTGAGGAAAGCCACAGGTTGGACCACCGCCAGGTAGCGCTCCACACAGATGCAGCTCTGGATCAGGGGCCTGCAGGTGCAGGAGAGGACATATAAAAAATACCCTGCCTGCAGTAAAGTGATGTTCTGGATGAGTAGATAGCTGATCACCTCTAGTAGACCCTCAACACAGAACACCAGCTCCACTACAAACAGGTTAATAGGGAAGATCTGGGTTGGTTTGACACCTACAGAGAGACTTCCACTCAGAGAGAGCCAGAGGCACCAGACCAGAGCTGGCATCCCCAGAACGAAGCACAGGGCCTGGGCAGCACAGGACAGCAGTAGAACAGCATAGCCCTGGTCAAAGCAAACATCCAAGTTGTCAAGGTAAGTTTGATTTCCTGAAGAGTCGTTCATCCTTCTGGAACAATATCTGAGCACACTGAGAAATGAGAGAAAGGAAATGACACGATTCATGACTTTACATTTTATATTAATAATATATTTGTAATAATATTATTGACAAAATACTGATGCAATATACTGATTCAAACATTCATAAACATACTTTGTTATAGATAGGTCTACTATTGAGTCAATTACTGTTCTTTGTCTCAGAATGTCCGAATGAAAACATAAAGAGGACATTTAAAACAATTAGCCTGAGATAACATTCTCAGTGATGTTAAAATGTCAAATAACCTACCCTAGTTGTTTTGGTAACTCAGACCTTGATTCACAATATCTGTGGTTCTCTCTCCTGCAGAAGGCTGTGCTCAACCCGATGGAACATCAGCTACATGTATGAGTGACTTTAGACAAAGCTCTCTGTCCTGTGTTCTTCCTAACAAGTCACATGCATTATTTACATACACACATCTGTGTGCCTTGCTGAATTGAGCTCCATCATATGTTGCGTTTACAGCAGGTGATTTTATTTGACTAGAAATCCTATCAAAACATTATCATGAACAAAACACAGATAAAAAAATGCACATGCTGCATGCACACGCACACACACACGCACACGCACACACACACACACACACACACACACACGCGTACACACACAGAGATGCAATTCCATCCTGCTCAGAGATTTGCATTTTGGCCTGAGCAGAAATGAAATTGACGCATCATCACTCATTTCACTCAGCACCTGTCTGTCCCAGCCACAGGATAACCTGCAAGGACTGACTCTTTCACCTTACATAATCAAATCATATGGGCTTCAGACATACACAGTATTAATTTTATGGATTCTAGGTTCTCTCGAATTGCGTAGTGAATGCAGTATAGGTTTGTACTTACAGGTAGACCACAGCACATGTGATATCTTCATAAGACAATTTACATTCACTTAATGTTTACAAATCAGAGTATCAAAATATCAAATATATATATAAAAATGTTTTTGGATGAAAAATATGTTTCTGTATTACTGATATTATCCCATACATAAGCATTGAATAACATATTAACTTTATGGAACAACAGTGTCTCCTATATCTGAGAGATACAAGAAACATGAGTAAAAATATATACATTACCAATTCAAAAGTTTGTACACACCTACTCATTCCAGGGTTTTTTACTTTGTTTATTATTAGCTACTTTGTCGAACAATAGTGAAGACATCAATGCTATGAAATAACACATATGGAATCATGTAGTAACCAAAGAAGTGTTAAACAAATCAAAATATATTTTATATTTGAGATTCTTCAAAGTCGCCACCCTTTGCCTTGATGACAGCATTTTGTCTGGTGGTAATAAGGCTACCTTGGCAAACATGTCAGTGTTGTCATACCTTAATGTGTGGTGTCCCGTACACAACAGGAGATCCCTGATCCTGATGCAGAATACACAGGGTTTCTCCCTCTCAAATATTGGCTGATACCATTCAATTATATAATAGAAAAATACAATAGAAGTAAAAGTTGTGCCTAAAAAGTGCTACACAGCAGCCCAGCCTGTCACAAACATGGTTGTAAGAATCGGACCACAATGCAGTGTGGTTTGGGTTTATCATCTTTATTACGTGAACCGGCAAAAAACAATAAAGAACCAAACGAACGTGAGGCTATGCAGTGCTCAAGGCAACTATACAAAAACAAGATCCGACAACCAACAGGTGGGAAAAAGCTGCCTAAGTATGATCCCCAATCAGAGACAACGATAGACAGCTGCCTCTGATTGGGAACCATACCAGGCCAACATAGAAATAAAGAAATTAGAATGCCCACCCTAGTCACACCCTGACCTAAACCAAAATAGAGAATAAAGGTCAGGGCGTGACACAGCCTAAAACTCCAATGCAGATGTAGAAGCATGGTGGCTAGGATAAACTCCCTAGCAAGGCAGAAACCTTGGAATTAACCTAGAAAGGAACCAAGCTATAAGAGTTGGTCAGTCCTCTTCCGCCTGTACCGAGTTGAGATTATAACAGTACATGGCCAAGATGTTCAAACGTTCATAGATGACCAGCAGAGTCCAAAAATAATAATAAGTCAGATCAAACCTACCCAAATATGTGCTCCTCATCTAATGACCTAGGCTGATATCTGGTAAAAGTATCTCCTGTCCTCTCCATTTCTAGAAATTGGCAGAGTTAATCAGTGACACATGGAATGAAAGGGGTGATGCAAATACTGGACATATCTGCTGTCAGTATCAAGCCTGTATGTTAGTCAGGACTCCATCGCATCATCTTGCAAGTCTCCAAGTGCTGGCTCTATACTATCCTATTTTGAACAGGTCAAACTACACCTACCTATTGCTGGTCTCCTCTTTGACGACCATTGGTGAACAGGCATGAAGTGAAGCTAGAGGTAAAGTCTTTGCCAGTACCACATTGATAGGCTTGGCAGCTTATATCAGCTCCTGGCACCTTCTCTAAGATACTGATGGGTCTCACACAAACACACACTGAGCACTGATTACATTATAAATGGATAAGATTAGCATGATGGAACCAACCTGAAGGCTGCAGTCATCTTTCTATTTCACTTCAGATATAATGATATGAAAAGGAACAATCAGGCTGGTTCCACCAGGCTTGGTTTTGAAGGTGAATTGGAAAAAATACTAAAATGTTTTGACCTTTGACCAGGTCAACCGTCACTTGAATCGTGACCTGATTCAAGTGTCCTCCCTGTTCCCATTTATACAGTAGGGGTGCTCACAACGAGGGTATGTCTGTGTGGTAGGGAGGGTCCCCTTGGTCTTCTCTATGTCACATGTTCGGCTGCAGACTGGAGATCTCTTCAAGTGCAACTCAGACGGAGCTGACGGAGATGGCAGCATCGCGACTAGCTCTCAGAAAACTTTGCAGTATTTAGTATTTTTATGTACTATTTTTTTTATTATTACCTCAGAAAATGATTTGTGTCATTACATACAGCCTGGAAGAACTATTGGATATTACAGCGGCGGTAACTTCCCTGGAGCTGATCTTTAGTTCACTCTCCCCAGAGCAATTGAACACATTCCAGAGGCCGAACCAAAACATCGCTAGTGGAGGAGAGGCGGCCTACTGGTTCAACTTAGGAGGTGCGCACACCACCCACTTTGGATAACAAAGTTGATGAGCTTCAAGCAAGGATTTATTTCCAGAGACATCGGGCCTGTAACGTACTTTGTCTCACGGAAACATGGCTGTCTCGGGATACTCTGTCGGAGTCAGTAAAGCCAGTAGGATTGCCAGTACATTGCGCAGACAGGAATAAATATTGCAGAAGGGCGGGGGTGTGTGTTTCATGATTAACGACTCATGGTGTAATTCTTGGAACATTCATGAACTCAAGTAATTTTGTTCACACGACCTAGAATACCTCACAATTAAATGTCAATCAAATTATCTCCCAAGTTTATATCCCATCTCAAGCTGAAACCTCAAAGGCCCTCAAAGAACTTCACTGGACTTTACTCAAACTAAAAACCACACACAATATCCTTAGGCTGCATTTATTGTAGCTGGGGATTTTAACAAAGCAAATCTGAGGACCAGGCTGCCTAAATTCTATCAACATTTTTACTGTCCTATTCATGCTACTAAGACTCTCAAACATTGCAATTCAAAATCTGACCACAGCTCCATCTTAGTCCTCCAGTCCTGTAGGCAGAAACCCAAACAGGAATGCCCATGCTTCGTACTATTCAACGAATACCTATGTAGAATGTTGTTTATTGACTATAGCTCAGCATTCAACACTATAGTACCCTCCAAGCTCATCATTAAAACTCGAGGCCCTGGGTCTGAACCTTGCCCTGTGCAACTGGGTCCTGGACTTCCTTGACGGGCCACCCCCAGGTGGTAAAGGTAGGAAATGTCACATCCACTCCGCTGATCCTCAACACTGGGTCCCCACTAGGGTGCGTGCTCAGCCCCCTCCGGTACTCCCTGTTCACCCATGACTGATGGCCAAGCAGTAGTAGGCTTGATAACCAATGATGTCGAGACACCCTACAGGGAGGAGTTGAGGACTCTGGGAGTTTGATGCCTGGAAAACAACTTTTCACTCAACGTCAGCAAAGGAGATGATCATGGACTTCAGGAAAAAGCAGAGGGTGCACCCCCCTATCTACATTGACGGGACAGTAGTGGAGAAGGTGGAAAGCTTCAAGTTCCTTGGTGTACACATCACTGACACACTGAAATGGACCACCCACACAGACAGTGTGGTAAAGTGCCACTTCCACCTCAGGAGGCTAAAGAAATTTAGCTTGTCTCCTAAAACCCTCACTAACATGTACAGATGTGCAATTGAAAGCATTCTGTCAGGCTGCATCACCGTCTGGTACGACAACTGCTCCGCCGGCAACCGCAAGGCTCTCTAGAGGGTGGTGCGGTCTGCCCAACGCATTACCGGGGGAAAACTACCAGGACACCTAACGCACCCAATGTCACAGGAAGGCCAAAAAGATAATCAAGGACATCAACCACCCGAGCCACTGCCTGTTCACCCCTTTATCATCCAGAAGGCGAGGTCAGTACAGGTGCATTAAAGCTGGGACCGAGAGACTGAAAAACAGATCCTATCTCAAGGTCATCAGACTGTTAAACAGCCATTACTAGCATATTCGAGGCTGCTGCTTAGGCATAGACTAGGAATCACTGGCCACTTTAAAGAATGGAACACCAGTCACTTTAATAATGTTTACATATCTGGCATTACTCCTCTCATATGTATATACTGTATTCTACACTATTCTATGGTAACTTAGTCATTTAATGTTTACATTTCTGGCATTACTCATTTCATGCGTACTGTATATACTGTTTTCTATAGTATTCTACGGCATCTCATTAACTTAATAATGCTTACATATCTTGAATTGCTCATCTCATATGTACATACTGTTTTTCTATACTATTCTACTGTAGTCTGTTCTGCTCTGAAATCACTCATCCATATGTATATAGTCTTAATTCATTCATACTTAGATTTGAATGTATTGGGTATGTGTTGTGTAATTTGTTAGAGATTGCATGTTAGATATTACTGTACTGTCGGAGCTAGAAGCACAAGCATTTTGCTATAACCGCAATAACATCGGCTAACCACGTGTATGTGACCAATACAATTTGATTTGATTTTAAAAACTGCAGCAGTCAATCCTCATAAACTATGTACTTTCCTCATCTGCATTAGCATCGAACAGCCCCCGTGATATGCAGCTGTTCAGGGAAGTTAGAAACCATTATACACAGGCAGTTAGAAAAGCCAAGGCTAGCTTTTTCAAGCAGAAATTTGCTTCCTGCAACACTAACTCAAAAAAGTTCTGGGACACTGTAAAGTCCATAGAGAATAAGAACACCTCCTCCCAGCTGCCCACTGCACTGAAGATAGGAAACACTGTCACCACTGATAAATCCACCATAATTGAGAATTTCAATAAGCATTTTTCTACGGCTGGCCATGCTTTCCACCTGGCTACTCCTACCCCTGTCAACAGCACTGCACCCCCAACAGCAACTCGCCCAAGCCTTCCCCATTTCTCCTTCTCCCAAATCCATTCAGCTGATGTTCTGAAAGAGCTGTAAAATCTGGACCCCTACAAATCAGCCGGGCTAGACAATCTGGACCCTTTCTTTCTAAAATTATCTGCCGAAATTGTTGCCACCCCTATTACTAGCCTGTTCAACCTCTCTTTCGTGTCGTCTGAGATTCCCAAAGATTGGAAAGCAGCTGCGGTCATCCCCCTCTTCAAAGGGGGGGGGGGGGGACACTCTTGACCCAAACTGCTACAGACCTATATCTATCCTACCATGCCTTTCTAAGGTCTTCGAAAGCCAAGTCAACAAACAGATTACCGACCATTTTGAATCTCACCATACCTTCTCTGCTATGCAATCTGGTTTCAGAGCTGGTCATGGGTGCACTTCAGCCACGCTCAAGGTCCTAAACGATATCTTAACCGCCATCGATAAGAAACATTACTGTGCAGCCGTATTCATTGATCTGGCCAAGGCTTTCGACTCTGTCAATCACCACATCCTCATCGGCAGACTCGACAGCCTTGGTTTCTCAAATGATTGCCTCGCCTGGTTCACCAACTACTTCTCTGATAGAGTTCAGTGTGTCAAGTCTGTTGTCCGGACCTCTGGCAGTCTCTATGGGGGTGCCACAGGGTTCAATTCTTGGACCGACTCTCTTCTCTGTATACATCAATGAGGTCGCTCTTGCTGCTGGTGAGTCTCTGATCCACCTCTACGCAGACGACACCATTCTGTGTACTTCTGGCCCTTCTTTGGACACTGTGCTAATTAACTTCTTGCTCCTACTTGAGACGCAGATGTCTCAAGTAGACACCTGGAAATGCAACTGCGCTACGCTAAATGCTAAATGTACTCGTTAAAAAACAAACGTTCATCAAAATTCACATGCAGGGTATTGAATTAAAGCTACACTCGTTGTGAACCTAGCCAACAAGTCAGATTTTTAAAATGCTTTTCGGCGAAAGCATGAGAAGCTATTATCTGATAGCATGCAACACCCCAAAATGCTTGAATGCGACGTAAACAAAGATTTAGCTTACCCGGCGCTACACAAAACGCAGAAATAGAATATAAAACATTCATTACCTTTGACGAGCTTCTTTCTTGGCACTCCTATATGCCCCATAAACATCACTGTTGGGTCTTTTTTTCGTTTAAATTGGTCCATATATACCCAAAATAGCTTTCTATGGAAGCTGTGTGATTCAGAAAAAAACATTGTTTTAAAACGCTGCGTCATTTTTTTAAATTAAAAAAGTCGACGATAAACTTTCACAAAACACTTCGAAATACTTTTGTAATCCAACTTTAGGTATTAGTAAATGTTTATAATCTATCAAAATGATTACAGGGCGATGTGTATTCAATAGCTCCTCTCCTTCAAATCAATGGCTGCCAATGTGCACATTCAAAACATCCTGGTGGAGACCGGAAGAAATTGAATCCAGTTAGTTGGATTTACTAAGAAAAAAGTCCCTGGAAAATGACGACAACGGCGACATCATGTGGAATCTGTAGGAATTGCATGCAGGTCCATAATTCATTTTGTGCCCTTTTAACAACCCATGAAAGTGACGCATGGAAATAATTTTTAGCTTTCAGAGAGCAGTTTTTCTTGCGCTTTTCGATGAAACACACGATCTGTTATAGTCACAGCCGTTATTTAACCAGTTTTAGAAACTTCAGAGTGTTTTCTATCCTCACATACTAATCATATGCATATACTATATTCCTGGCATGAGTAGCAGGACGCTGAAAAGTTGCGCGATTTTTAACAGAATGTTCGAAAAAGGAAGGGGTAGACTTAAGAACCCTCCAGGCAAGCTTCAATGCCATACAACTCTCCTTCCGTGGCCTCCAATTGCTCTTAAATACAAGTAAAACTAAATGCATGCTCTTCAACCGATCGCTACCTGCACCTACCCGCCTGTCCAACATCACTACTCTGGACGGCTCTGACTTAGAATACGTGGACAACTACAAATACTTAGGTGTCTGGTTAGACTGTAAACTCTCCTTCCAGACCCATATCAAACATCTCCAATCCAAAGTTAAATCTAGAATTGGCTTCCTATTTCGCAACAAAGCATCCTTCACTCATGCTGCCAAACATACCCTTGTAAAACTGACCATCCTACCAATCCTCGACTTTGACGATGTCATTTACAAAATAGCCTCCAATACCCTACTCAACAAATTGGATGCATTCTATCACAGTGCAATCCGTTTTCTCACCAAAACCCCATATACTTCCCACCATTGCGACCTGTACGCTCTCGTTGGCTGGCCCTCGCTTCATACTCGTCGCCAAACCCACTGGCTCCATGTCATCTACAAGACCCTGCTAGGTAAAGTCCCCCCTTATCTCAGCTCGCTGGTCACCATAGCATCTCCCACCTGTAGCACACGCTCCAGCAGGTATCTCTCTAGTCACCCCCAAAACCAATTCTTTCTTTGGCCGCCTCTCTTTCCAGTTCTCTGCTGCCAATGACTGGAACGAACTACAAAAATCTCTGAAACTGGAAACACTTATCTCCCTCACTAGCTTTAAGCACCAACTGTCAGAGCAGCTCACAGATTACTTCACCTGTACATAGCCCACCTATAATTTAGCCCAAACAACTACCTCTTTCCCAACTGTATTTAATGTATTTATTTATTTTGCTCCTTTGCACCCCATTATTTGTATTTCTACTTTGCACATTCTTCCATTGCAAAACTACCATTCCAGTGTTTTACTTGCTATATTGTATTTACCTTGCCACCATGGCCCTTTTTTGCCTTTACCTCCCTTCTCACCTCATTTGCTCACATTGTATATAGACTTGTTTATACTGTATTATTGACTGTATGTTTGTTTTACTCCATGTGTAACTCTGTGTCGTTGTATCTGTCGAACTGCTTTGCTTTATCTTGGCCAGGTCTCAATTGTAAATGAGAACTTGTTCTCAACTTGCCTACCTGGTTAAATAAAGGTAAAACAAAAAATAAATAAATAAAATAAAAAATGAGTTGGTGTTCACTGGGAGGGCCTTTGACAGGGTGATACAATAGACAGCCAAGTGATAAATAGCATTTTATTATGAAGAAAGGGCAAAGCTTTTTGATAATGCACTTCACAACCAAAATTACTATTTGTATCTGCTTGGTTGGGTAATTAACCTACTAGTTTATCAAACACTGTATTTTTTTAATACAACTTTAAACATATCACACATTAACATTGTCAACAAAGCTGTCTGTGTCATCAGGGCTGTAACTCAGGTCAAGCTATTTTTTGTAACCACAGTCACAAAATCATAAACCCCACCCATTTCTACAATATATCTTCTTAAAATGTTATTTTAAACCTAACCCTAACTTCAACCCTAACCTTAACCACACTGCTAACCATATGCCTAAACATAATAGTAAATGAAGACAAAAAATCAAATGTTTGGATTAGATTCAGGCCGGTGTAGCCGTTACTGTACAATGTAAACTACTTAACTTCTGTACATTGCGCTGGTCCGTACAATTTACCTTATTTTAGCGCCCAAAAAACGTAATTCCAAATCAAGTGTTATATCAGTACCATTGTAAAGCACAATTTCTCCCCTTTCCAACAAAATCAATGACAAGACCTTCATGATACCCTTCTCCGTATGATGCAAGAATGCAATGAGCTCCGTCAGGTCTTGTCACGTTCGTCATAATGTGTAGACCAAGGTGCAGCGTGATTGGAATACATTCTTCTTTTAATAAACGAAGAACACTTAAACAAACTAACAAAACAACAAAATGAACGTGAAGCTATAAACATTTAGTGCTGACATGCAACTACACATAGACAATAACCCACAAAAACCTAAATGGCAAATGGCAACCTAAATAGGATCCTCAATCAGAGACAACAATAAACAGCTGCCTCTGATTGGGAACCAATTCAGGCCACCATAGACCTACAATACCCTAGACTTACAAAAATACCATAGATCTACAAAAAAACAATGTTTGAATAGAAGTCTGAATCAACGTTTGAATAGAAATGCAGTTCACACCCCAGATTGGGTGTACTGTGTAACATGTCATATGACTGTCATCTGATGAAGATTTTCAAGAGGTTAGTGAATAATTTTTCTTTTAATCCTGCTTTTGTCATTTTATCTTTTGTGGTAAAACATGTAAAAAATCTGACATGCTGGGTAGATGAACAAGGTGTTTATCTTTCATTTGAGGTATTGGACTTGTTAATGTGTGGAGGTTAAATATTTCTAAGAATATTTTTGCATTCCCTGCGCCACCTTTTCTTCTGAACGGGGGGGGGAGTTCCCTGAGGGGAACGCCTCGCCTCAACTTAACCTGTTAATACTAAATGATAACTCTACAGGGCAGCAGGTAACAGGGAGGCAGGTAACAGTCGTTTCTGGACATTTACATTTGTCCAGGAATCGGAATTGATGATATATTCCCATTTGATTCTTAAAGAATATAACTTATAATTGCCTCATGACCTTAGATCAACTGCCGTACCCTATCAGATCTCAATATAAGAGCATTAACTCCCTTGTTTGTAAACAGCATACATGTAAACAAACACTGTTATTAAGCCTGAACATTTGCGAGTTTCTCCCCATCCCTTAGCCGTATACCAAAACAGTGGATGCGAATCCGCAATGTTATTGTTTGAATTGTGTATTGCCGTTTTAACAACAACTCTGATGCTAGAGTAATGTATTTCACAAAAAACTTTTGGAACGTGCCACTACATTAAAACAATTGATCAAGTAAAAAATGACACAAATTCTTCAACACCTTTCGTGTTTCCAAAAATATTTAAACTGTAGTTACAGGCAATGAAGTTTTCCAGATCTGCGGTATTGACAGAATATGTTGTGTTTCAATGTTTGCATAACACAATGCTCTATCGTCTCCTAGAGAAAGTTTGTAAAAAAAAGAAGAAGTTATTTTAGTGCCCGTAACTGTAAGTCTAATGTGTCTCTGGCCTCCTTTGGCATGGACGTCGTCCCTCTCTGTGGAGGTGCATCAGGGTGAGACCATAACAGTAATGATATTAAAAAACAGCAACATGTGGAAGACATTGCTAGTATTGTCAACACTGGATGACAGGGTGGCGTAACCAACGACAACTGGGATGGAGCTCACCAAGTTGATCACCAGGTTGGTTAAGACAATCCCAAAAGCTTGCATCTTATGTGGGTCTGTCGTCCCCTGTTTCTTCTCTCCCCCTCTGCCCCCCTCTACCTCTCCTGGACCAGGCTGCTTCAGCACACGCAGGATGAAGAAACAGCAGAGAGAAAGGACGGCCACCCCAAGGCACAAATGATCTGAGATTTCTTCATAACCCAATAAAGAGATAAAACATGAATAAGTGAGCGACAACAGCCAGACCACAGTTGAACAAACCACCCTGTAGCTCCTCAGCCTGTACTTGAGGAAAGTCACAGGTTGGGCTCTGGAGCAGGGGCCTGCAGGAGAGGTAATATAGGAAATATACAACCTGACGTAACATTGTAGCCTTCCGGATGAATAGATAGCTGATCACCTCGAGAAAACACTCAACACAGAACACCAGCTCCACTGCAAACAAAATAATGGCACTTCCTGGATGGATTTTCCTCAGGTTTTCGCCTGCCATATCAATTCTGATATACTCACAGACATTATTTTATTTTATTATTTTATTTTCTGGGCATGAGTAGCAGGCAGTTTACTTTGGGCACGCTTTCATCCGGAGGTGAAAATAATGCCCCCTACCCTAGTGAGGTTAACTTCCTGACTGATGTCTTGACATGTTGCTTCAATATATCCACACAATATTCCTCCATTATGATGCCATCTATTTTGTGAAGTGCACCAGTCCCTCCTGCAGCAAAGCACCCCCACAACATGATGCTGCCATCCCCATGCTTCACGGTTGGGAGGATGATCTTTGGCTTGCAAGCGTCCTCCTTTTTCCTCCAAACATAACAATGGTCATTATGGCCAAACAGCTCTATTTCTGTTTCATCAGACCAGAGGATATTTCTCTTTGTCCCCATGTGCAGTTGTAAACCGTAGTCTGACTTTTTTATGGCAGTTTTGGAGCAGTGGCTTCTTCCGTGCTGTGCGGCCTTTCAGGTTATGCCAATATAGGACTCATTTTACTGTGGATATAGATACTTTTGTACCTGTATTGCTGTATGTTTTAAAATAAGTGTGGGAATAAACCAAATCTGATTGATTCAACAGTTCAGGTCCGTCCATGTCTGTCTGTCACTTAAGATTACAGCATGTCATCAAATATGTATCCCCCCTTCAGTGATGAATGCACCTGTCTTGGTGAATTGTATTACCATTATGAAACGAACGCAGACAGGGACAATTGGAGAAAAAAAAATCATTACTTTCTATGAACATTGGGACCTGCATGATGTTTTCATTGGCTATTTGCATAATAGTCAACATTGCCTTTCAGCTGTTGTAAGTGCCTCTGTTTAGGAGGCAGACTACATAATATTAATTTATTACTGAATTACAATATAGTACCATAGTATTAATACTAAGTACACATTTCACATATTGACTGTCTATATGGTAATATAACTCACGTTATAGCATATGTTACTATTTTAGATCATGAAAAATACATAAATAAAAAAAGGTTTCACTTGTTTAAAAAATGTGTGTTTAAACATAGATAAACATAAACATAGATTTTTTTTTCATATGAATATATCACATGGTTTACCTGTAAGTACAAGCCTATACTGTAGGCACGATGCAATTAAAGAGAGATCCAGAAACCGAACAACAGACGAATAGTGTGTATTTTTGATGTCCATATGATATGATTATGTAAGGTGAAAGAGTCAGCCCTTGCAGCTGGCTGGGCTAACCTGTGGCTGGCACAGACAAGTCCTGAGAGATATGATTGTTGATGGTTCCATTTCTGTTTCTGCCAAAAATGCAAATCCCTGAGGAAGTTGAAATTGCATTTCTTTGTGTTTATGTTTGTGTGTGTGTGTGTGTGTGTGTGTGTGTGTGTGTGTGTGTGTGTGTGTGTGTGTGTGTGTGTGTGATTCATTGCATGAGCATGCATGCCGCATATAATTTTTTTAAATCTGTGCTTTGTTCAGTATTTCCATGTTTTGATAGGATTTTTAGTCAAATAAAATGACCTGCTGTAAACAAATCATACAATAATGCTCAATTCATCAATGCCCACATGGGTGTGTATGTAAATAACACAACACGTGACTTGTTAGGAAGAACACAGGACAGAGAGCTTTGGCTAAAGCCACTCATACATGTAGGTGTTGTACCATCGGGTTGATCTCAGCCTTCTGCTGGAGAAAGAACTACGAAGCAAGATCCGAGTTACCGAAACAACCAGGGTAGGTTATTTTACATTTGAACATCATTGTGTATGTGATCTTTGGCAAACTGTTTTACATTTCATGTGTTTATTCAGAGTTTCTGAGAAAATGTACAATGTTTCGACTGAAATAACAGTAGACCTACGTATATCTAATTATTTTTGTGTGTCTGCATCAGTACATTTCATCAATATTTTGCGTTCAATATATTAAAGCATAATCTCATGAATTGTGAAATCTCCCCTCTCTCATATCTCAGTGGGGTCGTTTATAGTGTTCTACAGGGATGAATGACTCTTCAGGAAACCACACTTACCTTGACACATGGGGTGTTTGCTTGGACCAGGGCTACGTTGCACCAGTACTTTTCCATGCTGCCCAGGCCCTGTGCTTCCTCCTGGGAACCCCAGCTCTGTTATGGTGCCTCTGGCTCTCTCTGAGTGGAAGTCTCTCTGGAGGTTTTAAATCCACACAGATCTTCCCTATAAACCTTTTTGCAGTGGAGCTGGTGTTTTGTGTCCAGGGTCTACTAGAGGTGATCTGCTATCTTCTCAGCAAGAATCTCATGTTTCGGAAGGTTCTTCGCATCCCGTATTACCTCGCCTGGACCTGCAGGCCCCTGCTCCAGAGCTGCATCTGTGTGGAGCACTACCTGGCGGTGGCCCAACCTGTGGCTTTCCTCAAGTACAGACTCCGGAGGTACAGGGTGGTGTGTTCAACCATGGTCTGGGTGCTGTCGCTCGCTTTTGCATGTCCTCAATTCGATGATGAAGAATCAGCAGCTTACGTGGTCATCATAGTCTATTGCCTTGGGGTGGCCATCATTTCTCACTGCTGCTTCTTTATCCTGCGTGTGCTGAAGCAGCCTGGTCCAGGAGAGGAAGAGGGGGGCAGAGGGGGAGAGAAGAAACAGGGGACGACAGACCCACATAAGATGAGAGCTTTTGGTATCGTCTTAACCAACCTGGTGATCATCTTGACGAGCTCCATCCCGGTGGTTGTTGGTTATGCCACGCATTCATCCCATGTGTTTCAAAACTGCAATTTCATCCCCATCTTGCTGATTGTTAACATTTTCAGTGTCCTGGTCTCACCCCTGCTGCACCTCTACAGAGAGGGAAGGCTACCATGCAGAAGAGGGCCAGAGACACGTTAGACGGGGGCACTAATGTTCAGGTTTTTGTTACAAACTAATGCTAGTTGACGATAATGTGTCGTATTAAATACACATTTAATTAAAATAGTTTTGTCAATTTCGCGGTGCAGTCTAACTTCTTAGTGCCTGCAACTGTAGTTTAAACATATGTAGACACGGCATAGGCGTATAATTATTGGTGTAATTTTTTATTTGAATAATTATTACGACTTTTTTGGGGGTGGCTTGTGGCAATAGCATTTTGTGAGACAGTGCATATTGTTGTTAACCTGTCTACGATACTGGTTCCCAATTGGGAATCAACCCTCCCACGTTCAGCTGAAACGGTGGCGCATGGAACGCAAAAATATTCTTAAAAATATTTAACCTCCACACATTAACAAGTCCAATAGCTCAAATGAAAGATAAACATCTTGTTCATCTAGCCAGCAAGTCAGATTTCTAAAATGTTTTACGGCGAAAACATAGCACATATATATGTAAAACCACCACCAGACACAGCTCATTTCAATAGCCAAAACATGCAATCAACAAACGCAGGATTAAAAAATAAATCGCTCACTAACCTTTGGAAAATCTTCATCAGATGACAGTAATATGACATATTACACTGTACATATTTTTTTTTTTCAATAATATGCCATTTATATCCATAAATGTCCATTTACAGTGAGTTCACCTTCAGAAATTACTCAAAAATGCCCGCAGGAAATCTATGTAGCGCGGCAAGATAACGTAAATAGACATCATAAACTTTGACTAAATATACATGTTCTACATATAGTTAGAAAGATACACTGCTTCTTTATGCAACCGCTGTGTTAGATTTATTTTTAACGTTACAGAAATCGCACACTATTCCATATGCTGAGACAGCGCTCAGTTCCAAGCTACATTTCCACGTAATGTTGGAGTCAACAGAAACACAGATTTAAGCATAAATATTCCCTTACCTTCGATGGTCTTCGTTCAGAATGTTCTGGAAGGCTTCATACTTACCCAATACATCGTTTGGTTTCAAGTCTTGCGTCTTTGTATTAGCTACTGCTAATAACATCAGCTGAAATGCACCCAAAACGTCCTCTGGTCCGGATAAGTTGCGCATCAAAACTTCAAAATTACACATTATATGTCGACTAAACAGGTCAAACTAAGTGCAGAAGCAAGCTTTATGATGTTTTAGACGTGCAAAACAAACTTCAATTCAATCGGCCATCGTCTGCCCTTCTCTTGAGTGCTGGAAACAAAGGAATGGCTGGGACCAATTCGCGCCCATACGCACAGCCTATTCTCTCGTGGCACGCACTAATTTCACTCCCATAGGGTCAATTCTCGCGGGATTTGAACGGTTTGAAGCTCTAATGAAAGAGGACATCTAGCGGAAGAGAAAGAAAGGGAAGGGTGGGGGCCATGACGTCAAAGTTGCTCCAACTTTCATGGCCACAAAAACTAGTTTGGAAGAATGCCTGCCCTGTGAGTTCTGCTATACTTACAGACATAATTCCAACGGTTTTAGAATCTTTAGAGTGTTTTCTATCCAATAATAATTTTTATTTGCATATATTAACAATTTCTGACAGATTTTTTTTCCAGTTTACTAGGGGTACCCAATCTCTCCAAAGGGGGCGTATGTCTGCCATATCCTTAACAGGTTTTAACTGCATCACTTGTTTTTCTTGTTTTCATATTGAATGTTGGTTCCTTTAACTCATTTTACAATTCATATTTGGACGGGGTGGCTAGATAGGGGATTATTCATTTAGCTTCAGCATTAAGTCATAGATTGTATTCTTCACATAGTCGTTCTACTTTGAACTTTTCTGTCACTAGATTACATAATGATATTCAAATGTAGGGGGATTGACTGTGCATGAGACTTGGCTAAAGTTGTCATCGTAATTCAACATTCTTACCCAAGACACTGTACACACAATAAAAACATAGACCCCTGATGTTAAATAGATACAATGCGATTTTTTTTTACTTATCGAGAATTAGATGAACTCATGAATTCCAGTTTCATGTATCTGCGTCCAGTATGAAGTTAGATGTAGCTAGCTTGCTTGCTGTACCTGAATACATCCAGTATTTGTGCTAAGCTATTTAGCATGGGATTGCAATACTACCTTTAACTTCCTTCATATTGGGCACAGATACATGAACATGGTATTCTCGACTTCACCTGACTCTCGGGATGTAGAAAAAGGGTCTCCCGACCTATCTGTTTAAAATTGGCTATTTTAATGGCAGATGCACGTCAATTCAAATGTCAATACATTAGCCAACTATAGGATCCATTTAGAATCATATATCTTTCAGATCATTTAGGTGTATTCTGACTCCAATTACTTTCTCGTTCAACGTGTTGGTTAGCTACCCTCCTGGCTGGGAAACTAACCTGCCATCTGGGGTTAAAGAGTTTTACATGTTTAATACATGGTTTATGGTTCAACTAAACAGTGTGAGTGTCTGGGGGCGGGGGAGTAAAAGGGTCATTTGTTGTATGTGAAATTTTCATTTTACTTGTCATTGTATAGCTGTTAATGTAAGTGAAATTACTGATATTTTTTTTAGGATTTTGCTATCACCTCATTCTCAAAATTCCAATCTATTACTAACGGTTTGGTTTGCTTTAAAAAAATGTAACCACAGAAAAATATATACTACAATATTAACTTGGCAAAGTCATCTTTTAACTTGTAATAAATGCTGTATAGCCAGCCTGGTTTCGACTAGAGATACCATAGTAAAAGTAAATAAGGGGCACTCAAATTAGTATGATATATTAAGCTTGGTTTAGTTACGTAAGACAGAAGGATACTTAAGGCAAAAACAAATGGAGGGTGGTCGGCTAGCTGTATAATGCAAATGTCTAACCCAAAGGTTGCTTATTCAAATCTCATCACAGACAATTTTATTTTATTAGGAATTTTGGAAATTATTAATACTTTTTTGCTACTTTGCATCTAGTTAGATTGTTAGCTATCCCTTCCCCTAACCTTTAACCCTTAACCCTACCCGAAGGTTGTGTGTGTAGCAAACCAAAGGTTGTGTGTTCAAATCTCATCACAGACAACTTTAGCTAATATGCAACTTTGCAACTACTTGGCATTTTAGCTAACCGTAACCTTAACCCACATCTTAGCAATCTACTATTTTGCTTCTGGTGTTCTTTGACAGCTCTTTGGTCTTGG
Source organism: Oncorhynchus clarkii lewisi (assembly GCF_045791955.1). Lineage (NCBI taxonomy): Eukaryota > Metazoa > Chordata > Actinopteri > Salmoniformes > Salmonidae > Oncorhynchus > Oncorhynchus clarkii. The sequence continues at coordinate 294,763 of NW_027260996.1, forward strand.
CCATAGTGGAGTTTGGAGTGTGACTGTTTGAGGTTGTGGACAGGTCTTTTATACTGATAACAAGTTCAAACAGGTGCCATTAATACAGGTAAAGAGTGGAGGACAGAGGAGCCTCTTAAAGAAGAAGTTACAGGTCTGTGAGAGCCAGAAATCTTGCTTGTTTGTAGGTGACCAAATACTTATTTTCCACCATAATTTGCAAATAAATTCATTAAAAATCCTACAATGTGATTTTCTGGATTTTATTTCCTCATTTTATCTGTCATAGTTGAAGTGTACCTATGATGAAAATTACAGGCCTCTCTCATCTTTTTAAGTGGGAGAACTTGCACAATTGGTGGCTGACTAAATACTTTTTTGCCCCACTGTAAGTGTCAGATTATGATCAATAACCAATAACCATATTGAATGATTTAGTCACTCTCTCTGGTTTATTACTGAACACCAGATCAATCTGTGTTTTAGAACAACAAGTCACCCTGGTTGACCCTTTAACTAGCTGTGTAAGGTCAAAGGTATTAGTGATCCGTTTGAGGTTTCCTACAAGACTTGTCTCCATAATTAATGTTAAAATCTCCCATTAAGATGATAAACTGATCAAAACACACACTTTTTGTCAGGTGCGTGAATGAGGACCCAAAAGCGAATTAACAAACAGAGTTTCTTTAATGATGAACACACGTGGGCTCAGATGGACAGGTAGATTCCGACAGGACAGGACAAGGTTGCAGCAAACACGATGATAGTCTGGTTCAGGCATGAGACACACAAACAAGAATCCGACAAAGACAGGAGCAGAAACAGAGAGAGATATAGGGACCTAATCAGAGGGAAAAAGGGAACAGGTGGGAAAAGGGGTGAATGAGGTAGTCAGAGAAGACAAGGAACAGCTGGGGGAAAGAGGGACAGAAACGGTAACCTAGTACGACCAGCAGAGGGAGACAGGGTGAAAGGAAAGGACAGAAAGACACAACATGACAATACATGACAGTACCCCCCCACTCACCGAGCGCCTCCTGGCGCACTCGAGGAGGAAACCTGGCGGCAACGGAGGAAATCCTCGATCAGCGCACGGTCCAGCACGTCCCGAGAGGGAACCCAACTCCTCTCCTCAGGACCGTACCCCTCCCAATCTACGAGGTACTGGTGACCACGGCCCCGAGGACGCATGTCCAAAATCCTACGGACCCTGTAGATGGGTGCGCCCTCGACAAGGATGGGGGGGGGGGGGGGGGGAAGACGAGCGGGGGCGCGAAGAACGGGCTTGATACAGGAGACATGGAAGACCGGGTGGACGCGACGAAGGTATCGCGGAAGAAGAAGTCGAACTGCGACAGGATTAATGACCCGAGAAATACGGAACGGACCAATGAACCGCGGGGTCAACTTGCGAGAAGCCGTCTTAAGGGGAAGGTTCTGAGTGGAGAGCCAAACTCTCTGACTGCGACAATATCTAGGACTCTTAGTTCTACGCTTATTAGCAGCCCTCACAGTCTGTGTCCTATAACGGCAAAGTGCAGACCTGACCCTCTTCCAGGTGCGCTCGCAACGTTGGACAAAAGCCTGAGCGGAGGGGACGCTGGACTCGGCGAACTGAGATGAGAACAGCGGAGGCTGGTACCCGAGGCTACTCTGAAAAGGAGATAGCCCGGTCGCAGACGAAGGAAGCGAGTTGTGGGCGTATTCTGCCCAGGGGAGCTGTTCTGACCAAGACGCAGGGTTGCGAAAAGAAAGACTGCGTAAGATGCGACCAATAGTCTGATTGGCCCGTTCTGCTTGACCGTTAGACTGGGGGTGAAAGCCGGAAGAGAGACTGACGGAAGCCCCAATCAAACGGCAAAACTCCCTCCAAAATTGAGACGTGAATTGCGGACCTCTGTCCGAAACGACGTCTGACGGAAGGCCATGAATTCTGAAAACATTCTCGATGATGATTTGTGCCGTCTCTTTAGCAGAAGGAAGCTTAGCAAGGGGAATGAAATGAGCCGCCTTAGAGAACCTATCGACAACCGTAAGAATAACAGTCTTCCCCGCTGACGAAGGCAGTCCGGTGACAAAATCTAAGGCGATGTGAGACCACGGTCGAGAGGGAATAGGAAGCGGCCTGAGACGGCCGGCAGGAGGAGAGTTACCGGACTTAGTCTGCGCGCAGACCGAACAAGCAGCCACGAAACGACGCGTGTCATGCTCCCGGGTGGGCCACCAAAAACGCTGGCGAATGGAAGCAAGCGTACCCCGAACGCCAGGGTGGCCGGCTAACTTGGCAGAGTGAGCCCACTGAAGAACGGCCAGACGAGTAGGAACGGGAACGAAAAGAAGGTTCCTAGGACAAGCGCGCGGCGACGGAGTGTGAGTGAGCGCTTGCTTTACCTGCCTCTCAATTCCCCAGACAGTCAACCCGACAACACGCCCCTCAGGGAGAATCCCCTCGGGGTCAGTGGAGGCTACTGAAGAACTGAAGAGACGAGATAAAGCATCAGGCTTGGTGTTCTTAGAGCCCGGACGATAAGAAATCACGAACTCGAAACGAGCGAAAAACAGCGCCCAACGCGCCTGACGCGCATTAAGTCGTTTGGCAGAACGGATGTACTCAAGGTTCCTATGGTCAGTCCAAACGACAAAAGGAACGGTCGCCCCCTCCAACCACTGTCGCCATTCGCCTAGGGCTAACCGGATGGCGAGCAGTTCGCGGTTTCCCACATCATAGTTACGTTCCGACGGCGACAGGCGATGAGAAAAATACGCGCATGGGTGGACCTTGTCGTCAGAGAGGGAGCGCTGAGAAAGAATGGCTCCCACGCCCACCTCTGACGCGTCAACCTCGACAACGAACTGTCTAGAGACGTCAGGTGTAACAAGGATAGGAGCGGATGTAAAACGATTCTTGAGGAGATCAAAAGCTCCCTGGGCGGAAACGGACCACTTAAAGCACGTCTTGACAGAAGTAAGGGCTGTGAGAGGAGCTGCCACCTGACCGAAATTACGGATGAAACGACGATAGAAGTTCGCGAAGCCGAGAAAGCGCTGCAGCTCGACGCGTGACTTAGGGGCGGGCCAATCAATGACAGCTTGGACCTTAGCGGGATCCATCTTAATGCCTTCAGCGGAAATAACAGAACCGAGAAATGTGACGGAGGAGGCATGAAAAGTGCACTTCTCAGCCTTCACAAAAAGACAATTCTCTAAAAGGCGCTGGAGGACACGTCGAACGTGCTGAACATGAATCTGGAGTGACGGTGAAAAAATCAGGATATCGTCAAGGTAAACGAAAACAAAGATGTTCAGCATGTCTCTCAGGACATCATTGACTAATGCCTGAAAGACAGCTGGAGCGTTAGCGAGGCCGAAAGGAAGAATCCGGTATTCAAAGTGCCCTAACGGAGTGTTAAACGCCGTCTTCCACTCGTCCCCCTCCCTGATGCGCACGAGATGGTAAGCGTTACGAAGGTCCAACTTAGTGAAAAACCTGGCTCCCTGCAGGATCTCGAAGGCTGAAGACATAAGAGGAAGCGGATAACGATTCTTCACTGTTATGTCATTCAGCCCTCGATAATCTATGCAGGGGCGCAGAGACCCGTCCTTCTTCTTGACAAAAAAAAACCCCGCTCCGGCGGGAGAGGAGGAGGGGACTATGGTACCGGCGTCAAGAGCTACAGACAAATAATCCTCGAGAGCCTTACGTTCGGGAGCCGACAGAGAGTATAGTCTACCCCGGGGGGGAGTGGTTCCCGGAAGGAGATCAATACTACAATCATACGACCGGTGTGGAGGAAGAGAGGTGGCCCTGGACCGACTGAACACCGTGCGCAGATCGTGATATTCCTCCGGCACCCCTGTCAAATCACCAGGCTCCTCCTGTGAAGAAGAGACAGAGGAAACAGGAGGGATAGCAGACATTAAACATTTCACATGACAAGAGACGTTCCAGGAGAGGATAGAATTACTAGACCAATTAATGGAAGGATTATGACAAACTAGCCAGGGATGGCCCAAAACAACAGGTGTAAAAGGTGAACGAAAAATTAAAAAAGAAATGGTTTCGCTATGATTACCAGAAACAGTGAGGGTTAAAGGTAGCGTCTCACGCTGAATCCTGGGGAGAGGACTACCATCCAGGGCGAACAAGGCCGTGGACTCCCTTAACTGTCTGAGAGGAATGTCATGTTCCCGAGCCCAGGTCTCGTCCATAAAACAGCCCTCCGCCCCAGAGTCTATTAAGGCACTGCAGGAAGCTGACGAACCGGTCCAGCGTAGATGGACCGACAAGGTAGTGCAGGATCTTGAAGGAGAGACAGGAGTAGTAGCGCTCACCAGTAGCCCTCCGCTTACTGATGAGCGCTGGCTTTCACTGGACATGAAGTGACAAAATGACCAGCAGAACCGCAATAGAGACAGAGGCGGTTGGTGATTCTCCGTTCCCTCTCCTTAGTCGAGATGCGGATACCTCCCAGCTGCATAGGCTCAGCTCCCGAGCCGGCAGAGGAAGATGGTAGTGATGCGGAGAGGGGGGCAACGGAGAACGCGAGCTCCTTTCCACGAGCTCGGTGACGAAGATCAACCCGTCGCTCAATGCGAATAGCGAGTTCAATCAAGGAATCCACGCTGGAAGGAACCTCCCGGGAGAGAATCTCATCCTTTACCTCTGCGCGGAGACCCTCCAGAAGACGAGCGAGCAAAGCCGGCTCGTTCCAGCCACTGGAGGCAGCAAGAGTGCGAAACTCAATAGAGTAGTCTGTTATGGATCGATTGCCTTGACATAGGGAAGACAGGGCCCTGGAAGCCTCCTCCCCAAAAACAGATCGATCAAAAACCCGTATCATCTCCTCCTTAAAGTCCTGATACTGGTTAGTACACTCAGCCCTTGCCTCCCAGATTGCCGTGCCCCACTCACGAGCCCGTCCAGTAAGGAGAGATATGACGTAGGCGACACGAGCAGTGCTCCTGGCGTAAGTGTTGGGCTGGAGAGAAAACACAATATCACACTGGGTGAGGAACGAGCGGCATTCAGTGGGCTCCCCAGAGTAACACGGCGGGTTATTGATTCTGGGCTCCGGAGATTCGAAAGCCCTGGAAGTGGCCGGTGGATCGAGGCGGAGATGGTGAACCTGTTCTGTGAGGTTGGAGACTTGGGTGGCCAGGGTCTCAACGGCATGTCGAGCAGCAGACAATTCCTGCTCGTGTCTGCCTAGCATCGCTCCCTGGATCTCGACGGCTGAGTGGAGAGGATCCGAAGTCGCT